>NC_142838.1:26368636-26671666 GCF_061612785.1 Hesperophylax consimilis
ATCAACAGCCAAAAAGACTCAAATATGTAGAAAGCGTGTAATCCAACGTCTATTAAATATATATTGGTTTACTTTTTTTTGCTTCTTATTTGGAATATAAACTTATAAGTTAACAAATAATATTGCCAACGTAAGGTGAGGTTTCTTTTTTTAGAAAAATAAGATTTTTTTTACGTTAGCTTCGCATATGAGGTTATATCATATTTGGGGATGATGTGTGGAGGGTCTTTTTAAGGAAAGGAAGGAGTAAACCTGGGTCTCAAAGAGAGCCCTACTGAAGGAAACACCGAGGCCTGTTACAATACATAATAATATAATTCTTCCATCTGGTCCCTTCACTTTAAAATCAACTCCGATTCCTTTAAAATAATCAGCATAAATTTCTAAGATATATTAACTATATACTCGATCTACCAATAGATACTATAAATTACAACCACTTGATGAAATTATTAATACTTCAACTTACCAACCAGAACTGATGTGAATATAGTCACAAGAAGGCTATAATAACACATCTCAATAATGATTACAATAAAGGTTAGCATATTACTTTTCTTCTACATGGGTTCTATATAATTTTAAAATAAAATTTCGCTTTTATAATAATAATAATAATAATAATATCTTTATTCAATAAATTTGCAACTATGAACATGTAAATATCTAGAATACATAAAAATTACAAAAAGTTGAGGGTTCTTATTATAATGTAAATAATAGAAATGTTAATGTTTATCATAGACCGCCTCACTAGGCTTAGCCTGTGTTGGGGCAGCTATCTACCAAGTTTATTTATAGTACTATAACGTACCTACAAATATATAAAAATACGAACACTCAATAGTTAGGTAGCATCAATATCAATACATCATTTACCAAGTTCGTTTATAGTCCTAATAATATACCTACAATTATATGAAAATACATACAATAATTAGGTTACATCAAAAACTGCGAATTTGGATGAGTGCGCCGGTAAATAGCCCAGTCAATGAAGGTTTTGTGTCGGAACTAATTCCCCGGAAGCTGAATTTTTCACAGATGTTAGAAGACCTTTAGACATGTATTTTTACAAAAATCCCTGACTTTCCCCCTTATGTTTCCTTCCCCACCCCCCCTTGAATATATTTTTCAAAGCCTTTCGGAATACGCTAATATCTCCTTAATGGTTTTATAAAATCAGATTATTTTTTTTTTTTTTTAGTTTCTTATTAGTTATTCTAAAAAATTGTATTCTTTCATTTTTGCAAGAAAAGCTATACAATCTCTACAATTTATTAGTAAAGGAAAAATATCAGTTTTTAAAATAGTATTTCAGAATATATTTGCACATAACTTTTTTCTGAGCCTGTTAACGAAAAAAAATAAATCAATAAAACTTGTAGACAATATTTCTAGCTATAAAATAATGTATATAATGATGGGTTTTAATTTATAATAAGGCACGTAGGCTGTCAATAAGGAGCACGGCGGCTCGAACGCGCAGCGGTTCGCGGCGCAGCGAGAAATTACAAAAACCTTAGGAAAGTAATGATTAATTCATGTGTTTGCTTTTTTTATAACAAATTCATCTAACGTTGAAGAGTTTTATTGTTATTTACCAGGTTTAGTTCGGAGGGGAGGGGGGAATATAAATATTTTCCCCTGCCCAATGAAGCGCTTTCATTATCAGCCAACCGCCGTGCCCCGGTCTGGCTAAACAGTCATATTATGTTGTATTTTGATATTTTTCCTTTACTAATAAATTGTAGAGATTGTATAGCTTTTCTTGCAAAAATGAAAGAATACAATTTTTTAGAGTAACTAATAAGAAACTAAACAAAAAATAAATAATCTGATTTTATAAAACCACTAAGGAGATATTAGCGTATTCCGAAAGGCTTTGAAAAATATTTTCAAGGGGGGGTGGGGAAGGAAGCACAAGGGGGAAAGTCGGGGACTTTTGTAAAAATACATGTCTAAAGGTCTTCTAACATCTGTGAAAAATTCAGCTTCCGGGGAATTAGTTCCGACATTGGGTCTTTTTTTCCCTTCATTGACTGGGCTATAAAGGCCCTTTCATTACTTTTGATCCAAATTTTTACGCTATTCTTGAAATTTTTATGTGAATGACATGTTTTTATTTTATCAGGAAGAATGTTGTAAAGTCTTGTCGCAAGATATCTAAAATTCCGTTGACCAAAAGTAGTGTGCGTTACAGGAATTTGAAGTAAGTCTTTGTTATTGCTTCGAGTACAGCGAGTATGAGATCTTTTTTCATAGTATGTATGTATATTTGTGTATAGGTGAGTGAGTATTGTTTTTGCGTTTGTCTGCCGAACATCAAACACATTCAAATTATTAAAGATTAAGTTCGAGTCAGTTATTAGAGGAAGCCTAAGAATTATTTTTATAATAGTTTTCTGTGCCTTTATGATTGGGTCTAGTGCAGATGAAGTTCCACCTCCCCACGCTATGATACCATACTCAATAATAGATTGACAGAGTGCAAAATAAACCATTTTCAAGTATTGTGAGTTGAGGAAGTTTCGTATCGTTCTGAAGAAGTGCATGGTTTTTCTTATCTTGGTTGCAATTATTTGAGTGTGAAGATTCCATTTGAGGTATGGATCAATGGTGAGGCCGAGGTACTTTATTTGAGCAGTGCAACATTCTTCAGAATTCAAACATGTGTGTATTCTAATAGAGGCATCGTCACGAGGTTGACCTGTAATATTAATGCTTGATGTGATGTACTTGGTTTTCTCGGCATTCAATGTGAGCGTATTTGTATCGAACCACTTTTTTACAATGCTTATATCCGTTTCAGCTTTTTTGTAGACAGCTGGCCAAGTGTCAGCTTCAAACAGAAGAACAGTGTCATCGGCAAAACTAACAATTTTCCCCTGAATATTAATATTACATAAGTCGTTAATATACACCAGGAACAAAATCGGTCCCAATATGCTTCCTTGTGGTATACCATAATTAGTTGAGCAGGTGTTGCTTAGTATGTTATTTATTTTAACTTGTTGCTTACGTCCATTAAGGTAATTTTTAAAGAATTTAAGTTCGTTGTCCGCAATACCGATTTTTTCAAGTTTATTTGTTAATTTACTGTGCGATATTGTATCAAAGGCTTTAGAAAGGTCTAAGAAGATTGAGATACATTTTTTGCATTTATCAAGGTTTTTAACAATGAAATCAGTGACAGCAGCAATAGCGTCTGAGGTACTCTTGTTTTCTTGAAACCCGTATTGATTTTCTGAGATCAGTTTATGGCTCACGAGAAATTTTACCAACTGTGCATTGATAACCTTTTCAAATAATTGAGATAGACTAGTTAGTAGAGTTATTGGTCTGTAGTTGTTTATGTCTGTCTTGTTACCTGTTTTATGTATAGGAATAACAATACCTTGTTTCAGGTTTGAGGGGAAGTGGCCCTGAGTGATACTAGAGTTTATTAAGTGTTCTAGGGGCAATACAATTTCCGTAGACAGCGTTTTTAAAATCTTGGTTGATAACCCATCAACTCCGGCACTGGACGTGTTTTTTAGGGAATTAATTATTTTTAGAATCTCTTCCCCAGACACTGTTTGAAAGTTAAATCTTCTTTGAGAAAATTGGAGTCCTGATTCAGTAGGTTGAACATTCCCACAATTTGGTAGACGAGAAGCAAGATGTGGCCCAATATTAATAAAAAAATTATTGATGTGATCCGCAACGAGCTTTGGGTTTTTTGAGGTGTCAATAATTTCTCCATCATTGCAGAGTTTACTTATGTCCTTTTTGTCTTTGGTGTTTTGTGTATTTGTGGCTTCTCTTAAAATTTGCCATATTTTTTTGGGATCGTTGTTGCTTTCTTTGATTTTGCCTCCGTAGTAGATTTCTTTTGCCTTTCTAATGACGTCACCGCACGTATTTCTGTATCTTTTGTAGATGTTTATTGCTATTAAGTCATATGGATTTTCTTTCACTTTTTTGTGTAGTGCGTTTCTTCTACGAATGCAGTTGATGATTGAATAGTTTATCCATGATTTCAAGGGTTTAATTTTGTTTGGAATATTTTTTGTCAGAGTTGTGGTATTATTAATTAATTCGTTTTTCAAAAAGTCCACAAAATATCTCCATGCATCATCTAGGTTTTTTTATTTGGAAGAGTTCTTGCCAAGATTTATTTTTAATTATGTTTTTTAAATTTTCAAAATTAATGTTATTGTAAACGATTGACTGATCTCTTCTATTTTTAGTGATTTTAGATTGCAATGAAAAAATAGTTGTGCAATGGTCTGTAATTGTCGATTTGTAAACGATGTTTTTATTTTGATTACTGTTCCATTGAATTGTTATTTACATGTTTGTAAAACCATATGGGCGTATAATATATATAAATAAACAATAACAATCAATGTCCTTGCATTAGATATGGCTGATTTTTTTTACACTATCCCCACACACGAAGCCCTGAGAGAAATAATTTATCTAAGAGCCTATGTCATCTGTGGGGATGATGTGGTCTTTTGAAGGAAGTTCTGGCAAGGAAAAGGGTATGAGGGGTGGGTAGGAATCTAGGAATCAGTGTGTCCATGAGTGACGAAAGTATGAATCTATCCCTCCCGGTGTGGCGCAAGGTGATAGGTCAACAGAGACTAGTTGAAGAGGTCAAAGGTTTTCCCTAAACCAGCCTATCCCGATCTGCTACGCCACGCATCTGGTGGGCAGACGCATCGTGAACACTCTTCACCCGATGAACCCGAACAACACTCGTAGCAGCACCAAACGTAGCGAACCTTGGGATAACCTATGGCAGATGTTTTGGTTATCGAATAAACGGTTCTCGGCGCGGCGGTACCCAAACCAGCCTCCCAAATTAAGTACAGCGGACAAATGGTTACAATGTATAACTCTCATGCACAACTCTGTCTTATCACATACTCCTTACTTTATTCTCCTCATACATACCCGGCTCAAGCAACTGACTCAATTATCGTGTCAATTGTTTTTATATATTGCTACTTATGAATTGCTTTCTGAAAATCGTTTATTTTAATTTTTTATATGCTTATTGATTACTCTACTTTTCAGTCACACAAACTAACATTCGTGTTTGTTTTTCGAAGTGTGAGATAAAATGTAGATTATTTAACGATTAACAAAAACACAAATCATTGAATGTCAAATTGCGTCGCACTTTTGTCACAATTTACTTTTATCAAAAATTAATTATTTTGTTTCAGATAATATTAAAGATTCGGCTATTTAAAAATGTTTGAACTGTTTTCTTATCGGGGCAATGGTATACTTGTTTACCCGTCAACTGGGACAATTAAATTAAAGCGAGAACGTTTTCTCTATGAACTCTGAGTTGAAAAAGGTGAAGGATGATAAAAAATGTATTTTTACAAATTACATTAGGTGCACTCTAGAGAATATCTACGTGACCAAAAGCGCATACTTGTCCCAATATCTTTATTTGGATTTCTATTATATTACTAGTGGATCCCCCGAAATGCTTTGCTAATGTCTTCTTCGGGCGCCTCTAACTTCTTCTACCATTCACTACTGTATACTATAATGTTACTGTTAAAAAATTACATTACATCGTCTTTAATTTGACTCCGTATCTCATTACCGTGCAGATATATTGCGTTAAGTATTCCTCGGGCGTCCCCGACTTCTTGTACTATTAAAAATTTTCTAAGCACTTCTGGTACTAATAAAAACAAACTTTGAAATTTTCAGTGATATCGGTTGGCTACTTTTCGAGTTTTGCGTTCATAGGCGGATTTTTATATATTAAGATTATAATCAGTTAGAATTTAACTCAAACATTTGGAATGCATTTTCTAATATAAGACGTTGTCTTGCCACGGATTGCCTTCTATGAAGGGAAATTAAAATTTGTGGTGGTATGAATTGTTGGATGAGAAATTTTGAAAAACAAATTTAAGTTAGATATCGACAACAGCGCCACCTATCGGGTCCAAAACTATCATATATTTCATGCTGGAATTTGATTGAAATCGGTTAGGCGGTTTCGGAGAATAACATGTACTAACACAGTGAAGAGTGATTTTTATATATTAAGATAAGATAAGATAGGTTTGGTGTTGTTTGCATCATATTTCAATCACCATGAAACATCTATGTATAATCAACATTCCACAATAGGTTGTTGTTGTAACTATTGATGCAAAGGTTGATCTTGTGTCCGTGTGACATGTCGCTTCCTCCATTGACAATACTATTTTCTATTATCTCAACAGAAGATGAACCTCATAACCCTATGGTCTCTTTTAATGAATTTAAATATGTTTTCGTGGCATACCTAGGTATTTAGCCCACAATCCACTATTTCAAACACTACACGGAGTACGGCTTTTTATCAAAATACTGTCAAAAAAGTGACCGCATAACCATTTGCTAATGAAATATTAGTCATTCAGAATATATATGAATACGTGTTCACGCAAGGGGATTTGTCCGAATAAATATAATGGACGAGATGCGAAAATATTATTATTTTTACGAACAAGTCTTCGATACAGTAAGCCATGATATACCTACTTCTCAAGAAACTCGAGAAAATTTGTGTAGTTGTTCCGGTTCTTAATCTTTCAAATCATATCTTAGCAACAGAAAGCAATTCGTTAGCATCAATAATTAAAATAGCAACCACCTTCCAATAAACTTTGGAGTTCCACGGGGAACCCTACAAGTACCACAACTGTTGCAAATGTAATTAATGAAATCTCCCAATTAATAGTAGATAATAGTGCAGTTTTCTACTGGGGTAAAGATTTAGACATCTTACTAGAAAATGCACAAAGAGACCTAGAAAAAATTAACAGTTTGCTCCAATCAAATATCCTAACTACAAATGTAAAAAAAACAGGTTACATGATTTTAAGCTCAACCCGTAAAATCATTCCTCCTCATGTAACCTTAAAATTTGAAAATAACAACCTGCGAATCCTGACAAAGGAGAAATAACTTGGGCTGTGCATTGATAAGCACTTGACATTTAAACAGCATATTCAAGATATTAAAGACAAAAAGCCTTAATTGGCGTATTTATCCGGTTATCATATCTTCACCAAATAAAATTTTAAAAAGGTTTATATTATAGCCTCGTACATACATTTACATTTAAATTAATTTATTTTTCGGAATAATTTTATTGAGTAAAACCTCAAATTGTAATATTTAATTATTGAAGACAATATTAGCGATTTTTAAACGAAAATCTGAAACAGAAAAATCAGAAAAGGATACGGTCAGGATAGGGTCCCATTAGCTCAGCGGTAGAGCGGTGTCCCGGCAAGACAAGGGTCCTAGGTTCGTGTCCTAGATGTGAAATGTTTAAAAATCGCACATATTGTCTTCAATATTTTAAATTATTTTTTCTAAATCTGGGGAAACGCACATGAAACATACATAAATGAACTACAGGTAACACAACACAAATTAATCAAAAAGCTATTTCACAAACCCAAAACATCCACAATTTAAAAAAAAAATATATATTTTAATATATATGTATGGAAACAAAACTGTTAAAATGAAAACCATATGAATATATTACGTGTCTCCTTGTATACAAAATAAATAATAAATTCCCAAGTACACACACACTTTACACGGCAACACAATAAAATACGTTTAAACATCATACATACTCACTATGGCAAGCAATCCATTGGTTACGAGAGGGGCAACATATATAATTGCCTTCCAGACAACATTGAAAATGAAAAAAAAGCAAGTAAATTTTTAAAATAATTGTTCACTTTTATGCTCAAAACACTGAAAGTGAATAATATTGTTATCTAATGTATTTATGTGTAACGTAATTTAAAAAATGCATTGTTTTTAGTTATTTCTAGTTAAATAAGCGAAAATGTAATTTTCTTTCAACTGAAAAAAAAACACGTCATAGGCCTCCAGTCCCATTTTAAGAGGAAAACGAATAATTTTACCGGTTTTTCATTAAATCAAACGTATTAAACGTTTAAATGTATTAAAATTGTTGTTCTAATTGAGAAATGAAAACAGCGAAATGTAAAGGAAAAACTTTCAGTTTTTTCTGGCTAATGAATAAACAGAACTCACCGTAAATATGCACTAATACACAGAATCCTACGTACATACGTATTGTTCTCCTCAACTCTTGCTGTTAACTGTTTGTTGACTATTTTTTCAATGTAAGCATAGTTTTTTTTTCTGAATGGTCTGCCATTTGAGGTAGGACGTCTGAAGAAGTGCTTTTGTGTTTTTGTGTTCGTGAAACTTTCTAACTAATGTGTATTCAAGTGAGTTAAATTTTGGCAAAGCTAAAAAAAATTTCGAAGAAAGTTCGTTGAAGTTCGGGCTTCACTTATAGTAAGAATGATTATTATTATTAAGTGTACTAGGTATGGAGTATGAAACGATATTTCTATCTGCTCCAATCGTCTGGAGGCAGTGAGACCATGGAATCCCTATTGAGTTATGTTGTGATGCTGAAGGTTGGGTAGTACCTGGATATTTAGTCACTAAACTAAACACAGTCTTTCTTTCTCCAGAGATATTTTGAGAATATCTACCAAAATACTAAAGCACTGAGCATATTACGAATTAAAACTAATTTCAGAACTTTAACATATCTAAAATAATCTTGGAATTATTGACTAACGAATATAATACGTCATTTCAAAATGTATGTTTAAGTGGTTGAAGTTCTTTTTTCCTTGCACGGATAAAACTTACTGATTTAAATATTGCTGATTTATTGAGAATCTATTAAAATTATTCATATTCCCGTTAAAAACAGAGCTGCCGGCTTTTAAAGAATGAATTGACTGGATTCATAATAAACTGTAATTAAAAACGATGTTTTATGGCGATGTCGAAACACGTGTTCATAAAAAAATCTAATATTTTCACATTTCATCATCGTGTTTTACCAGGACAAATGCTGGTGCATGAACACGCGTTTTAAAAAAACAGCAATATTCATTTTTCTCTGCGTGCATCCAAATGCACATATTTAATAAATAAAATATTAAATAAAACGTAATGGATAGAAATCTATACAAAATGATTGCTTAGAACTTATTAATATAAACAAAAATTGCACGATCTTCCAACTAAATGCTTCCCATATTTACATGAGTAATAATAGAGGAATTTGAGAGATTTTAAAATAAATTCTTGCATTGAGATTGTCTCAGAGATTCGTCTCGGTGTGTTACGCAAACAGGAACATTTCTTAATATACATCAGCAAATAAAATTCCATCTCAACAACCAAGATTGCCTTTGAAAATAAAAGCACTTTTTTAGGAAAATTAAATATTTTTTCTTATTGTATGTTGTAAGGCTCGTTTAAGACATTGAAAACATTTTGTTTATTAATCACAATGTATTTGTCCAAACACCAGAAATGCCTTCCACGTAGATGTGAATGGAAACTAATGTCGCGACTTTATAATTTTTGGTTCTAGTACATTTAGCATACGCTCTGTCTTTCTTGACATAGTGTGTTGTCATCCATTTAAATCCACACCGCATTTCTTGTATTTTTCTTTATTCTATGATACAAAGCAAGCGTTTACCGCTATATCATTAGAGTATAGAATAGTTATAAAAGGCGATTTTCATTATCATTAAGGCGATGCACTAGGTAGTAATTCAAAATCGTGTGTTTTTGGTTTGAAAATTTGGTCGCCTAGAAATGTTTCAGATGATTTAATTAAATACTGCGAGTAGAATACATCTTGGCCTTTGAAAAAATCGAGTATTTTTTAATAAGTCTTTTTATAAGCCCAGAAAAAAATAATGTATACGACCCATGAAAACTGCTTTAAAGTTCAAAATCTCCTACTTACGAAACCCATTTTCGGTTATGTTTTTTTCTTGCATAAATCAAAACAGGCGGATGGTGTTAAGCGGGAATTTAAACCTTATCGCCATCTACGTAAGGGGTGTTATTGATAGCGGCTCGATTAAAAATATTACACTACGTAGTGCATCGCCTTAAGACGATGTATCGAGAGAAGTTATTATAAAGTTATGTCAAAATTCTTATAGAAACTAGAAAATGGAACAGATTTGCATTTCTGTGTTGATGCACGCATAATTGAGCAATAAATCTTCGCTCACAACCGCTACCGTTATTTTTCTACAACTAATACGAAATTGGAACGAATGAGTTGCAGTGGTCATTCCATCAGACCTTCTCTTCTCCAAATGAGTGTGTGACGTCATGCACGTTTATTAATGGGGAGTCGCACTCGCAAAGAATGGCCGTACATCAGATGACACGGATCCAGTTCTTCGTATTTAGAAATGAACCAGTTCAACAGTTGCATCCATCGCCTTATAAGGAAGGCTTCACGACCATCGTTAAATGAACTAACGGACGATTTTTCAGTCGATATACTCCAATAAACACATATTATATGTGACATATGAGAAATGCGAACCTATTAAGCGAGGTAGGCAGAGTGGACGGACCGCCAAATAACTCGGTATTGGCACACACCCTTTGCTTCATTCACATTCGCACATCGTATCATACATACTTTGGTTATTCTTATCTCTACACTCCCCGTATACTCCTTTCCTTTTTTAAAGATTTTAAACTAACCGAGTACCCACAGTGGTGATCCATTTTTGATACATCACCTTATACAAAGCGGTTGAAAGGATAGTGATAAGGGCATAGGCAAAGCAGTGGCGAAGACTGTGATAAGGACAGTGGTAAGGTTAGTGGTAATGACAGAGGCGAACGTCGTAGTAAGGACAGTGGTGAGTACAGTGAAAAGACAGTGGCAACGACAGTGGCAAGTACAGTAGCAGGACAGTAGCAAGGAATGTGGCGAGGACAGTGGCTAATATAGAGAAAAGGGTAATGGCGAGGAGATTAGTGGTAAAGACGGTGACGAGGTCAGTGAAAAAGGCAGTGGCAAGGACAGTGGCAAGGAAAGTGGGGAGGACAGTGGCGAGGATAGTGGAGAAGGCAGTGGGGAGGATATTAGCGAGGATAATAGCGAGGACAGTAGTGGTAAGGATGGTGACGAGGACAGTGAAAAGGGGCAGTGGCAAGACCAGTGATAAGGACAGTGGCAATGACAATGGCTATAATGGTGATACGTACGTGTCCAAGTGAGGTGATAAGAACAGTGGTAAGGATAGAGCATAGTAGTAACCCCCGAAATTTTAAATTCCCCCTACTACCATATTTATAAGCGGAAAACATTGCATGTGCATTGATAAGAACATGATGATAGAACATAGCATAGATTTAACATTTCTATCGCTTCGCTTTATCCGTTTGTATAATCTTCACCTTGTCGATCAAGTTACCCAGGCACACTTCGGTGGTACTTCATGCATGGCAAAAATCACGACCAATGCAAAAAAAATACCAAAAAACATTGATAAGTAGAGCAAACAAATTACTGGGGTTACCGTTGAATGTACAAGCACCCAAGTTCAGTACAAAATATTACAGGAGGAGAAAAAAAATTAACCTCAAATTCATTGTTTAATAATTTCAAGTTCGCTGTAATAATACTGCGCGTTTCACCTGCAAAATTAATATTTCAGTCAAATTTCAGGGAAAATTTCTAGATTAAAATCGACCTCTCAATAAAATTTTATTTATTGGTCAAAAGATTTAAAAAAACGGTTTAATCGACTGGCACAATAAACAGGTCACGCCTGATTCATCACACCAGTCACAGCATCACATCAGATGAACAAGGTTCTTAACTATAAATAATTAATATGTATTTCATAATATGTGATATTATAAAATACGAGTTGCAAAATAGTGAACGGCAACCATTGGTGTGTAGGTGCACTTAGCGTTAGGAAACTAAAAATAGTTTTAAAAAAATCTACAAAGTGTTTTCTTTGTACTTATTTCAATTTATTATCGTGTGTTAAGAAAAACAGAGAATGCTTAAAACGATCTTCGAATTAAGCTATTTTCAAAATTTTGTTAATATTTTTAAGACAACCAATTTAAATGTATTTACATACTAGTGAGATGCACAGTAAAAATGATGTTTTTTTTAATAGATAAAATATATATGCTGGTACGTAAATAACAATTTAATTTAAAATTATGAATAGTTCGCCTATAAATCTGTTTTTTAAAAAGCTACATACGTCAAAATACATATTTTTTAACCATTTTTCGGTCGCTAAATCAGCTGACTAATCTGGACTAGATCCGTTTTCCCTTTTCTCCTTTCAAATATACCCAATAATCCGAGTGTATAATCCCATTGACTTCTAACATCGGAAGTTAAAAATATTTTGTAAGAAAATTTAAAAAATCTTATACTTTTAGTGCAAAGATTGCAGGTTTGTAAAATTTATGAATAATGCTGTTACTAATACAAAAAACGACATATTTTTATGAAAAATTTAGTGAAACATTGTGAAAAAATCTCAAACCAAATACGTTATAGCTGTAATTTAAATTATTGTTTATTGCTTTTGTTCAAATATGGAAATAAGCATCTGAGAAATCTGCTACTCAATTTAATAACTAAAATATGGACACTGGAAAAAATCCCAGAGGAATGGCAAATAAGCATAATATGCCCAATTCACAAGAAAGGTGACAAATTAAAATGCGAAAATCATAGAGGAATATCACTTCTATGCACAGCATATAAAATCTACACCATGTTACTGAAACAAAGAATTGATAAATATGCAGAAAACCTACTGGGATCCACAACAGACCAACTGTTCACCGTCAGACAGATCTTGGCAAAGTGCTGGGAATTTGACATAGACATACACCAACTATTCATTGATTTCAAGCAAGCATATGATAGCATAGATCAGGAGTGTCTATATGACATACTACTACAATTCCAGATTCCACCTAAATTGGTTAGGCTCATAAAAGCCACAATGTAAGACTCAAGATGTCAGGTCAAAATAGACGGAGAATTGTCGGAAGAATTTACAGTATCACAGGGACTTAAACAGGGGTACATTCTGGCTCCCGCTCTCTTCAACATTGTGCTCGAACATGTAATACGAAAAACACTAATAGACACTGGCTCCAATATTTGTTTCAAGAGCAGTCAAGTTGTCGGATATGCGGATGACATCGACATTGTCGGAAGATCAATTTCAGCCATTAAGGAGGTCTTCGACCCTTTAGAAACAGCGGCGCGGGAAGTAGGACTGCGAGTTAATGGTGACAAAACAAAAATGTTGGTACAGAGCAGGAACCCCTCACACAGAAGAAGAAGTAGTGCACTATTTAAAGACAACTACTCATATGAAGTGGTCGATCAATTCACCTACCTGGGCTCCAGCCTGACAGAGAACAATGAGGATCCAGCAGAAATCAGAAGGAGAATCACAGCAGCCAACAAAACATACTTCTCTTTGCTGCCAGTGTTTAAGTCACGTAGTGTCCACAGAAAAACCAAAATAACCATATATAAGACCATTGTAAGAACTGTATTGGCATATGGATGTGAGGCGCTGACACTGACGGTAAAGATGGCTGAAATGCTGGATACTTTTGAAAGAAAGGTGCTGAGAAGAATATGTGGACCCGTGAAAGAGGGCGAACAGTGGCGTATCCGGCACAATATAGAATTTTACGATATATATAAGGCCCCTAGCATCTCTGCACACATGAGACTCCTCAGGCTGAGATGGGCTGGGCATGTACAGAGAATGCCGGATACACGCGTCCCAAAAAGAATTCTGACTGGTCACCCAGGTGGAAAGAGAAAAGTGGGAAGACCCAGACTGAGGTGGGAAGATGAGGTAAGAGGGGATGCAGCACAGCTTCTCCAGGTGACAAACTGGAAGTCAGCCGCTGAGGAAAGGAGGAGTTAGAGGCGACTGTTGCAGGAGGCCAAAGCTCGATATGGGCTGTAGCGCCATCGAAGAAGAAGAAGGAGAAGTTTATTGCTTTTAAAGGTGGTAACAGATTTTTAGTGAAGGCCGATATTCCAATGATGATTTACGGTCGAATGACTAAAAACGGCATCCGCCGACTGTTGATCTGACGTGAATTGCAAAGTTATTACTATTAAGGCACAAGTACAGTACATAATAAGTACATACAATATATCTAACTAGGTACAATATTCTGTAAAGCTGCCAGTTCAAGTTGGGCCAATGCGCTGGACAACTTGTATAGGACCGCTTGGCGTATATTGGTCGTTGCAACACATTGGCCGCCAACGTTAGCTGACCAACCGCGAATATTACCAACAACTTGTTGTTGGGTTTGGCCTAGCGTGTACAGGCAGCTTAAGGCAAAGTATTCTTCATCTTATTTTTGTATGACTTTTCACCCCAAAGGAGTTTTCTAGCTAGTGTCAAGTAAACACTGGAATGTTTGTTCTCTCGACTACCATACCAGGCTCATGCCCTTATCGTAGTAGTTTTATAATAATAATACGCATTAAAAATATAATATATCTAATAACATCAGTAGGATTTATAGGCCCTGTTAGGAGTTCTCTGAGCCGAACCGTCTGATATGAAAATATCTGGAGTCTGTGAATTATTTTCCCATTTGATCTCTAATGAGGTGACGTGTTGTTCTTGTATTTTTTGTATTTATTTTGCTTATATAATGCACTTGCATAATGTTGATTGACTAGATGATCATTTGTGGAAAAGTGTGTGGAAGGGTTTAGTTTTTCCTATGGGGAAGATTTAACCCGGACATAAAATCGAAAAAAATAGAAGAAAAAAAAAATTGTATAATATAACTAACGTAAAACCGTGAAAATCACGGGATGTTATGATTACTGTATGATTTGTGAAGCTGGAAGTATTCATAAAATATTTGCTACGAGACCAAGTCAATCAGAAATGTACCATTAGTAAACCTCAAAAATCGATTTATATCTATCAAAAGTGTTAAAAAAACAAATACACATTTAAAATATAGAATTATTATTAAAATAAAATAATGTCGACACCTACTTTATTGCTCCTCTGATTTGACTTAAAATTTATCAGTTCCAGATTTGGAAATTAAATGTTGAATAATTGAACAGTTTGACGCATTACGTAGTAATATTTCACATTACGCATGGATGCACCGATAACCGAAATCAGTATTCTTAGTAATAATAATATAATTATATATACAAGATACATTAAACACAAGAGATAAAGAATAATGTTCACCATTACGTTTACATCGAATAGAACTTTATAATTTTTTTAGCCTATGAGCAATTATTAAGCCCATATAAAATAGTCGATGTTCCACTCAAAGGCGCTCCCGATATTATATACTTGTATGAAAACAAGTATCAGTCCACAATAATGATCAATTTCTTGTAAACACATTACGATTTTAACATGAAAACATTTTTCTATCGATTTAGACGTTTTAAATATAATTCTCACAGTTAGATGATAGTGTAGAGAAATATAGCTAAACAGTATTTCTGAAAAAATCAGCATTACACAATACTTATAGTTGAAACTCGGTTACGTCCGAGTTTACGCAGCACTGTATATTCTTTTTTTTTTACTTATTTTGACAGATAGATTGATAATGACTAAATGACCGTGGCTAATGACTAAAAAACCTGTGCTATTTTTTTACAAGACCAATTGTTTCACAGAACTTGAAATTTTATACATTTTTCAAATTACATGAAACAAATATAAGTGTTTTATTTAAACGAAATCCGGGTTTTCTGAGTAATATTTTTGAAGAGCTGAAGCAGCAAGATGAACATAAGCAGTCTAAAACAAAATCAGTACTAAACAGAACCACTACATAAAATAACAATTTGCACAAACACTTAAATAAAAAATCTTTCCAAAATGTCATACTGTTAAAAATTAAACATAAGTAGCAATTATTTGCCGTAAATAAATAACTAGTTTTCCAAAGCCTCGTTACCGGTGGCTAAAGATTTATTTGGCATTCAATCAATTTCTATTTACAATAATTTGTGTACACAGCATGTAATTACGGGTGTTAAAAATCCAATGATTGCCATCTCTTATCACGTTGTACACAATCCGACGTGTATGTTACTCATATAAGCGACAAGATGATGGGAACGGTTATTATTAAAAAAACGCATCCGGTGAATAGTTAACGTCGAACTACCAGTGAATTATTTATAAGCCCACCTCTAGTGGAATAGTTGTAAAGTGGTGTGATGCTTTTTGGAACACTTAGTTAATGGATTTTTTTTGCATCTTGCCGATTAATTGGCTCATTTATTTGGGCAACGAGCACTGCATAACTATGACGAACACTGAATACAAACCGACGGAAGTGTGCTGTGGGCGTATCTGGTTTACCCAAAGGAAGGTAAATTTTTGCTTACTTCGAGTGAAGTTGGTTATCAATTGTATCGGCCCTTTTGGGGCCTAGAAGTTAATGATTTTTTTCAAAATTGATGGTTTTTTTCACAACAGTATAGATCACGCTTTTGGGGATGATCAATAATATTTCAAGTCATTTTCACCATTAGTTTTGGAGGTTTGAAATACCCATTCATTTACATAATATATATATCCTGGTGTTATTTGGTATTTATTACAATATCGCCCACCAGATGTCGATAGAGTGTGTTGATCTAAGTTATTAATAGCCAGTTTATCTAGTTTTAACATATTTTCATTGGTAGCACGCCAGATGACAGAGACAACATGTCGGCTGTACCCAAATGATTACGAGTACAGCCGGTGATAGCCGATCCTAGGTAGGCAGCTCAGTTAGAGTTGCTTACCTCCTTAGAATAACTCAGAGTCTCATATAGGAGGTCGTATGTTCTACTGGATATTATTGTATTCATCTAACAATATTTAAGTAACTCGTAATCTTTGATGGACCGAAATATTTTATGAAAACTCCCGATTTTAACAATATACCAGTACATTACATATATTATATCTGTACACTTTTTGTTTATTAAGAAAAAAAATATTTTTGAGCTTGGACAAAGCATAGTTTTGACTGTAAGTAAAGTAAAACAAAAGGCAGATAATTAAGTTGTAATTTTCATAATCACAAGAAGGTTATTTTTTTAATTCACAAAATGTTAATTATTCTTTACAAGAAAGTTTAAACATAAAAGCGAATTAATTTTGATTTGTCTTAATGGAACGTGTTTGCGTTCAAAAGCATTCTGACACAAAAGAAATTGAAAACTAATTTAAAATATCAAGGTTGAACATGGACATTTGTACAATAGACATATGCATACTTATATCAAGAACACTTCAGTCAAAGATGAAAAGAAATTCGCAAAGGTTCTTCCCACGGTTTGTCATTCAGTCTGTGTATGATGCTCCTCTTTTTCATCAGATCTGGACCAAATCAATCAAACTTGGCCTAATCACTTCTGACATAGATTTAGCCATATAATATTCGAGCTTGTACGTGAGTGTTTCTTTCATAGGGGAAATGACTGTTTAAGATCGGCTGGTGAATCTCAGATTGACTGATTGGGTTTGGTTTTAAATGATGTGTAAATTATAAGTACTTAACATTTCAAATTACACTGAAGTAGAAAGAAAAAAGGATGTAGTTTTATCAAACCTTGCGATGTTTTCATCTTCTTATGCAGATTAGATAGTTAGAAAGAAGGTGTTGAAATTGTCCACTGTGTATCAACTCACCTGCAACAAATAAAAAAAGGTAAATAATTATTTTTTTTAATTATACAATTGTTTGGCTTCTATTTTTGATGGACCATTGTAAAAAATATATATATATTTCACCGTTCGAGCTGAGTATTGGATAGATGTTTGATATACACCCCTTGTTACAACAATTGCACAATTACTTGAGACAATCATTGTTTGCTTGTGAAAAACAATATTATAGATGCTTATTTTATTTATTTATTGGGTAAAATAATTTTACATATTTTAAAACATTATTTGATGATGTGGGCCTCACTAGGTGCTTTACCCGTGCTGAGGACCTCATTTTACAATTTAATAATATTCAATAAAAAATATAATATGAAATAATAAAATTGAAGTAAAATAAAATAAAGCTAAAATGAAATTAAATAAAATATAAAAAATCGCAAAATGGCAGGTATGTAATGAAGTGTATATTTTAATGGTATTTTATATTAAATGTACATGTTTTATTCTTTCAAATTATTTTTTTTTCTAATATTGTCATTTTCGTTCTTTTATAGACCTTTTAATTTTGTATTTTTTGTTTCCCTCACTTTTTATATCAAGCGAAAAATCTTGAATGCTTTTATTGCCTGTTATTTATGGTCCAAAACTTATGTTTAGCGTCGGAGTTTGTTTTATTGTTTTTACTTTACACTTGTCTAACTGGTCTAATAATGATTTTGTGTGTGTACTTCACATGGATTAAATTTGATTAAGCCGACAAATTTCCACTATTACCCATAAAACAAACAAAAAAATAGTTTAATGTTTTCTCGACCGTTAAGTATTTGATTTTTAACTGTCATGATCTATTTGTAACTCTTAATCTCAAATTAAGTGGAACCATTATTGGTACTACACCATCCATTCATGTTATTGGTAATCAATGAAATATCATTAAGTGGAACCATTATTGGTGCTACACCATCCATTCATGTTATTGGATTTGAATGAAATATCATTAAGTGGAACCATTATTGTTACTACACCATCCATTCATGTTATTGGTTATGAATGAAATATCATTAACTGTAACTATTATTGGTGCTACACCATCCATTCATGTTATTGGTAATTAATGAAATATCAATAAGTGGAACAATTATTGGTGCTACAAAATCCATTCATGTTATTGGTAATTAATGAAATATCATTGAGTGGAACCATTGTTGGTGCTACACCATCCATTCATGTTATTGGTAATCAATGAAATATCAATAAGTGGAACAATTATTGGTGCTACAAAATCCATTCATGTTATTGGTAATTAATGAAATATCATTAAGTGGAACCATTGTTGGTGCTACACCATCCATTCATGTTATTGGTAATTAATGAAATATCATTAAGTGGAACCATTGTTGGTGCTACACCATCCATTCATGTTATTGGTAATCAATGAAATATCAATAAGTGGAACAATTATTGGTGCTACAAAATCCATTCATGTTATTGGTAATTAATGAAATATCATTAAGTGGAACCATTGTTGGTGCTACACCATCCATTCATGTTATCGGTAATGAATGAAATATCATTTCGCGTTTAACAACGGCTTGATAAAAGGTAAAAAGTAAAAGTAGAGGTAGAGATGTTTTTGATACGAAGATAATAAGAACACATGAGCCCCCCAGCACTATTTCTAAGACGAATTCTCGTAGAATAATCATTCTAAATTCAAACTAGGGTCAGTTTGTTGAATGATGGTTGGTTAGTTAATCAAGCAGGCAAGAACAGTTTGAACAATTAATTAGAATTTAGTAACATTTAGCTGAATAATTCTCCTTATACTCAAAACAAAGGTAATCTATAAAATAGACTGAGAGCTATTATCCAAGTTTACAAAAAAGAAATCGATTATCAAGAAGCGATCGAGAAAAAAAAATCAACGACTTTTAGCCGGGTTTATTCTATCGGGGGGTCTAGCACAGTGAACTTAACTTTACAATACTGGAACGATAGGCGTAAATACCAACGATTTTATACCGATTTCCCGAGCACGGCCGCACTATTGATATCCAAACCGATGTTGATAACGCAATAAAACAGAATTACATTGGCAACACTGGCGCATTTCTCTATGAATTGACATTCCTAAACGTCATACGGCTTTTTAAAAGTTAAAAATACTAATAAATTGACAATGTCGAATTTGAATATTAACTTTACTACACATTGGTAGTCTTCATTCCTCATATACTTTTTAATAATTAAAAAGCTAACACTTAGGACGGGTTGTTTCGGAGAATTTGAACAATTCATCAAATTTCAACGTTCATTTTCAAGTTCTGTGAAAGATTTTTTCAAGTTCTGTTTTTTTTTCAGTTTTGTCAAGCAACTAGCCTACAATGATATAATAACAGAACTTGAATAAGTCTTTCACAGAACCCGAAAATGAACGTTGAAATTTGATGAATTGTTCAAATTCTCCGAAACAACCCGTCCTTAATTAGTTCATGGGGTCATTAGTCAAAACTAACATTTTTTGTTTCTCGATGCTGGAACGAAAGTAATTGAACGCAATCAATTATGAATTAATTAATCAATTAAGTCTACGGATCGTGTAAACATTTCTTTCAGTTCTAACAGCTTAGTTAGATCACCTCCATTCATTATTAAGCCAGTTGATTTGCATAACAAATGAAAATATCCAAAAATTTGTGCATATTGACATGATCTTAGGGGCCGAGCTAAAAGTAGCCAGTTTTGTCTGTCGACTGTCGGAATCATATTCTGACCATGCTTATTTTTTTCCATTAGCTCCACACTGGAGGCCCTGAAAAAAATAATTCCCCTCGGGACCTATTTCATCTTTGGGATGCTGTAAGGAGGGTCTTTTTATGACATGAAGGATGAGGAAGTTTGGGAAAGAAAAAGGAACAAGGGGTGGGAGGGAATCTGAGGTTTAGTGACTGCAGGAGTGTCGGACGTATAAATCTATCCCTCCCACTGTCGCGCGAGGCGATGGGTCTAGAGAGACCAGTTGCAGAGGTCAAAGGGTCTCCTCAAACCAGTCTATCCCGATCAGGCACAGCTGGTGGGCAAGCGTAACTTGGGCACCCCTGATAAGTCACCAAACGTAGCGAACCACTTGGGTTGACACAAGAGTTGTTAGTTATCCAATAAATGGTTCCCGGGGCGGCAGTACCATAGATAACGGATTTCGTCAATATCGTATTGATATAGGGCCATATCGATCGTCCGTGCTAGACTTCCCGGTACAGGCAAATTATTTAAAGATACGTTTGAATGTATTTGTGCACACCGATTGAATAAAAAATAAATTTTAAATATTAAAAAAAATGTTACAAAGATAATGGATTTAATAATTATAATAAAGTTTTAATTTAGACTTGCAATTCAATTCGACAATGTTTTTCTTAAGTTTTTTTATGTTTCATTCTTCAGCTTCCTAACAAAAACATAATTATTTTGAATGATTATTTTATCTATTCAGTACACCTCGACACAAGCAAGGGTATCGTTCAAATGATTTAACTATACCTACCTAATTAATTACCAACCATAATGTTCTTTGGTATTTCAAATACAATGCTGATAACAATTACGGTTCAACAAAACAAATTTTGATCAATGCTCCGCATTCAAACACCGGGTTAGAAACAAGTCTAATAATTTATTTTATGGAACAAACATTATTTACTAAATCATTAACGATAGATTAAAATTCATATATTCTAATGAAAGCACACACTACGACTGTTCATGAAGGCATACACACAAAACATGAAGGTAACAGAAGTGAGCCCAGGATATTTTGTAATTTTAAATATCCAAATGGAATGGTAGGTTATAGGTGTTATTTAATAATTATTGAAATAGTAGTTGTCTACTATGGATAGATAGAATTAAGAAGAAAACTTGAAAGTGCCTTCTATTCAAATTTGAAAGGAAACAGATAATGTGCCACTGACTTACGTTACGTTAGTACGTTTTGATTCTAGTCCATTTAGCACGCAGTCTGCCTCTCTTTCGCCTGCCAGAAATTGAATATATCTATCCTATTCTAATTTCGTAATCATGCGGAAATACAGTCCCAAATTGGGCTTATATTTGGATCACGAAACACGCCCACAAGGTACTTCTTGTGTTATTCTTTATTCTACGTACGATCCTATCTGACAAATATGAAATTGATGCTCTGCCAAAAAATGAAGAAATTAAAATAATTTCCATTCTTTAAGGTTTTTCACGAATAATAAAAATTTTTAAATAATTTAAGTATTGATTTAATTATTGTGTTCAAGATATATCCCACGATCCGTTAGATATTATATCTTCTCGTTTCTGAGTTCCCATAGCAGTACAAGTATAATATTCAACTTGTTATTTTAGAGCTGGGCTCGAATCGAATCACGATTATTTTAACCCTTTCTAGAAAGCGAACGCTCCAAATGTTGTTGAAAGGGAAGAGTTGAGTTAAATCTTGAGAACAGCTAAGTTAAGATCAACTGACAGTTCTAGTCATACGTTAGTAAGTTAGTGATCTAGTCATCTAGCTTTAGTTGTTGACATTAAGAATAAATAGAATTTTGATGATATTTAACAGCAGGCTCAATTCGCAATCACTTTTTAACACAAATTTTCATTTACATTATGAGCTCTGCATGATTTGAGTGTTGTCATGTTTATTGTTATGAATTGTAGATCTTTTGAAAACTGACTTACAGCTGTGGTAAATTTAATAAAAACAATCATTGCGGATAAGTTTGTGTAACAGTGTTAATTTTACAATAAGAATTATTGTGAAGTGAAAAATCTTTCAAAATATTTAGAAGTCGTAGGTACTTTTCATTGATGATCCTTTGTAACAATGACAGTCACTAAACCATTCAATAGTTTATTTTGATTAGTTACTACTGTTAATCTTCTGGCCGAGATTTACAGATATTTATATTAAAGGTACACGGTTTGGTGCTGATAATTTTATATTGTAACAACGAGTATTTTACAGAGTTTAGTATCTAACTAGAGCTGTGCACAGAGAGAGTCAAACTACCTACCACAGCGGGTTATATAGGTGTTTCTATCTCCCTCATCTTCCGTTTCTCTCACATATACTACTGAAGTCAAAACAGACTCTAAAACCTTTCTCACTGTTACAAAAGGATTTTTTTTTATTCCTTGAATCATCACTTTGAAATGTATTTAGAAGGTAGATAGATTATACTAACATAGAAAAAAATCTTTATTCTATGATAATAAGTTACTAAAATGGTGTATCGTTTAGGCTTTAGAGCAAGGACGTCGTGATTGTAAAAGCACTTTTAAAGTTGAAGGATTTCAAAGAGTATTTTATTTATCTGAATGTGTGTTAGGATTCAGGCAAACATTTCTAGAAACAAATTTTATTAATCTGTGTTGTTCAACGAAGGCCAGGATGGATTGTTTACTTCAGTAAACTCTGTTACATCTAAGTGTCAATGACGACCTCCAATATAAGATTCTTGGCTCTGGGACATCTAGGTCATTTAGCACAAATGTAAAAAATAATTAATATAAAAATGGTCTAATAGTTTTGATTAAATAGTGGTTTATACAAAGTTATTTATTTTATTGAATTTTGAATTTGTAATGATTGAAGAAACAATTTTTATATTTCAGTATTCACGAACTTGGCGAACTTTCAGCGTTGTCCTAATAATAGACCACCATTCATGAACGAGGTTACATGTAGTAACCAAATCCCTATTGCCCAGTAGTTTCTACCTCCCTCAATATAGTTCCTTCCGCCCCATAACAATTCTAATTTGCGGGATAATCACCGTACATCAGTCAATGGGGGTAAAGATTTGGATGACTCATAAAAGAGGAAACTTATTGAAAAATTTTAATTCTCCAAATATCATCTCATCTGCAATAGGCCTGATCCAGCGTATCGAATAGAATAATTATGAAATCATATAGTATCAACATGTTGTAGTACTGGGTTTATAAAAAAATATAACTTTCAATAATATTAAATATATTAACTACGAACTATCCATCATATCATCACGTACTAACGTACCGTGAGAGTCTTTAAATCACACACCTGACCTTTCAACGAACAGACCTGCATGACCATAATAAACTACGGATCTGTTTTGCTCCATATTGGCTAGTTAAATTTGTTTTGCAATCACAATCATTTCTTACAGACGCCTAGGCGTTTTCAAAGTGCAGTAAAAGATGCTGGGAATGAAACCAATCCCTTGTTTATGGTGAGAAAATCAATCACGAAACTGTAAAACTTGACTAATATTAACAAATGAGTAATCATCTCCTCATCATAATACTTTTAATTCCCTTTTTGTAACCAGACGGAAGAACTATTAATTGCTTTGTCAAAATCCTTCGCCATCTATCACTACTTAAGTGGCCTCAGTTCATTGCAGTCCCGGTATCTGAACTTGGATTCCTGAGCTTTGCCTGGGGTTATCAAATTGGCGTCTTCAAACTAGAATTAATTTAGTATATTTGAAAAAAACTAGTCGAATACAGGTTCTAAAATGTACAGTTTTCCTGTCAAAGAGAAAGAAAGCCTGATCTACAAAAAAATCATTAGACCAGAGTAATTGTATAAGTCATTGATGCACAAAATCAGAAGGAGAAAGTCTCATTCTGTATTTGTGCATGAAGCGACCTTAGCAAAAACGTTTTTGCAATTATTTAGGCTAGCGTCTTTTTATTATTTCAACAAAGCAACTTGTCATGCAAAATGCAAACATGTCTGTCCAGTGACCAAAGATGGAGCCAGCGCACCGGCGCGGGCGGTCAGCGGCGGGAATAAACAAAAGATGTCACAATTTATTACGAGCATTGTGGCGGGTTCACAATGGCAAATGGACCTTTGACTTCTTCGTCTGTGGTGGAGGGAGGTTGTGAAACAATTTGTTTCGAAAAAGCGTAATGTGGTTTGCATTACGTTGCCAGACGAGCGGGTATTCTTCTACTCTCATTAGATATAAAAGATTATAAAAATTATATATTTAGTAAAAGCATTACTTCACCTGACCTAATAGATGACATTTAATGATAACAAACCCACCGACTGGCAGCGACCATTTGTCAAATGAAAAATCGGTGACAATTTTTTTTCGCGCGGCAGAAAACAAATCATTGGAATTGCTGATTCAAAATCTGCGTGTTACGCCTTGTTACCACTTGTATTTTAAAACCAACACTTTAAAAGTATTTAAATGATGACATTTATGAATTTATAACTGACTTCATGAGTGTAAGGGTGATTTGATTACTCCAACCGCTGCTCACTAAGCTGTTTCAAAACGCACTTTAATTATTACATAGATATTGCGCAGATACAATTCTAAAAACTTTCATTGTCTCTACAATAATGTATTCGATAGCATAAATCTTTAGCTTTGCAGAATATACCCTATTTCCATGCGTGCTATTTAGCAACAGGTAATAAAGAGTGGGTCCATTAATGAGGTTCGTTTTACTACATACATTGGATTCGCTGGAAAGATTTGCTCAATGTCAGCACAATATTGGTACACGGAGGCTGTAACGACTTGTGCATCTCTGTACAGAACAGAGTCTGTATCTCGTATCATCTGATTTCTTGTCGCTTTGAATACATCATCTCTCTTGCTTCAAACGAATTTACCGACAAGAGAGAACTTAACAATATTTAAAAAATAAGTTTTATGTGTTCGAGAATATAGTGGCTCGTAGAATGGCGTAGTATCATTTACTTATACATCCTACAAGGAATCAACCATTGTGTAGGGTTTCCATTACTTACTTTGTTATGTATTTATATGTATGCAAAAAATATATCATGTCATTTAACTATGTAACCAAAAAATTAGATAAAAAGAAAAAAAATTAAAAGAAGAAAATACAATATATATTATATAAAGCGGTAGTTGTGATTTATTAGTGATGAATTAGCCTTTCATTTTGCTGTCACAACATTGATTAGATATCCTAAAGTGTATTTCTTAAACAAGGATAATCAGAGGAAAGTATGAAGGACAATTAATCAAAAAGAAAACGATTGATAAAGAATTATGTGGAAATTGTTGACGAAGAATGCTCAGAATATCATACCAGGCAAAAAGCTAGACATATAAAACCTCATAACATATTCATATAAGACAAATCCAGAGATAGCTTGTATACATCATACGCTCAACTGATCAAATAAATAAAACTCATCGTTTCTGGCAAAATGTATGACTAATAGACAAAGAATAAGGCTAGCGATTTGTTGGACTGACCAAGTAGTCACAAAACATCCTTAACCTTAGTTGCCAACGGAGGCGCTAAATACAGTCTGGGATCATGAAGATTGGAACGATACCCCACAGTGAACAAAGAATAGGGGGAAGTATGTTTATTTTTCTAAGAAATACCTCTTCTGATATTAATCTTAGACTGATACCATGTGACTATATCATTACAAGAAATTATTACATTTTGAAAAACAACTTCTGAGTGTTCTAACACGGAGGGTAGACGTGTTTCAGACAAAATAGATAGTGGCGAAAATTGTTTTCGTATTATTTTATGAACCTTTGAATAACGTATTTTTCAGTTTTATCAGTTAATCCAATGTCTCTTGGTTTTATGGAACATAATATTTACTCTAAAATTTCAAGAACAAACAAACACTTAAATTAACAATCTTCCTGGTTAATATTTATGTAAGTATTACCATATAATATAATTTAAAATACATTTTAAACTCAAAACATATTCAGTTTTTTTTCAATGAAAACAAAAAGGTAAGATAAATATTGTTTCGATTTATAATTATTGTTTCAAAAACAATATCGAGGTAGTAAAAAAACAGCAAAAAATCAAATAATATGAAAAATAATTTAAAATTATCACTATGGAATTTTTTTGCTGTTTTAATGTATTGAAAAAGGTACACTATAATCGGTAAAATATGTAAACAAAGCTGTTTTTATATTTAAAATATTTCCTTCACAAAGTTAGTTATTCAAATTCAATTCAACCAATAATGCCTTTTCCCGAGCCTAGCAACACAACGTACCTAGTAACTTAGCTCATAATTATAATATGTGTCATCTTATCAGTTTGTTTACTACAGAGTATGCATATTAAATATTTAGTAATTAAATAATAACCCCAGAGGTCGTCGTTTGGTCCATGGTCGTTTTTTTTAAACAGCTGATACGCTACAGGGGGTGACATTTTTCAGCTTAACAACAACTAAACTTGCATTCAGTTCAATGCCGATAAACTTTATTATTTTGTTGTTGAAAACAATTTTATTTAAGTTTTAATAATTATTCACGTAAAAATTGACAATCATGTTTTAGTTTTTCTTAGTAGTAAGATAAATTAATTTGGTTCAATGTTTTTTGAAGGATCAATGTGAGATAATGGTTGCTAGGTTACAAAGAAAGCATTTTGTTGAAATTATGCTTAGTACTTTTCTTAAAGATTTTATTGACTTTGAAACTAGAACTGACAAACTTACACAATTAACAGTCTTATTTATGCATCTATTCTATCTTACACAATTAACAGATTTATGTAGGTATATAGTTACTTGCGTTTGGAATATATCAGGTAATTGGTTTAACAGAATTGCTTTATTACTGCCCAAATAAAAAAACGTTATGATAAATTTCTTATTTTTCTGTGTTGTACAAAATTTATAATCATTATTTCTTCCTACTCGGTCAGCTGTTCTCCTGTTCTGTTTAAGATTTGAAATATGAGGGTGGCCATTTTGTTATCCCAACACGTACACTCAGGACAATTTTCATTACAATTTCTTTTTAGCTTTTAGAAATGCTTTGTATAAAAAAACAGCATTCCGGTTTTTCTTCGATTATCATGAATGTACCACCCCTAAAAGTTTGGCTGTATGCGCTCGGGACATGGTGTAAATTTTTTTTTTCTAGTTTTGAACATTTTTTTACATTTTTTATTTTTCCTTTTTTTAAGGCCGCTGAAAATATTAAATAATGGCAAAAACATTTAAACGAATAGGCAGTATAGTTACCTATCTATTTATTCACACTTTTTTTCATTTTCTTTATCCACACATTATTTATGTATTTAAGATTATTTAGTCAAATTAAATATTAAAAGAATTTTGTTTCCGACATTTAGGCAGGTATAATTTCTTATATCTCATTAATGGACCATGAGTTCAAGTGTCATAAAATTTGATTATTTTCCTGTGGTGGAGCTAGTAATTCAATATTAACCTTACTCTTAAGAAAATAAGACTTTTGCCATTTTGTTTGTTACATATATTTCAAATGTAGATATGCACATAAATGAAAAAAAAATGAAAATTTGAAATGTTCTGAGCGAAGCCGGGTAATGCAGGGAATTTTTTTTCATTTTAAACATGTTCGAAAAATCACATCAAGGGCGATGTGCAAGAACAATCATACATTACAAATTTTACAAATACACAATATGTATTTCCTGTGCTAAATAAATAAAAAAAAATTTAAACTGTACAAGCAAATTGGTATGATATCTATAGACACTAAGTTTTCACTCTAAAAGGTTATTTGCGATCTTGCTTTAGGCGCACGTGTATTGTCCATTATTTTCTGTTTATCTTAAAACGAATCACCTTTAACCATCATAAAACAAACATTCAAATTTGGAGCAGACGTGTTTACTATTTTTTACACTAAACACAAGATAAAAAATTTTGGGAGACATTATTTTAGTAGTCTACAAAAACAATTCGTCTTTTATCTTGAGTCAGCAGATTGCATGGAAATTTCCAGAGCTATCAAAAAAAGTTAATCTTGTTATTTAACAAGAAATTTGGCGTCCCTTATCTTTTGTCTGTAAACCTGACATTATCGTTTAGTGCTATGAAACGCAGTACTTTGTGCGGGTTGCTATGCCGAAGTGACAGAAGTATCTTTATTGTTCTGTTTGTTTTATTTTAGTAACAGAATGCAAAAACAATATCATCAATATGTGCTTAAATTGACATAGGTCAGTAAAGGACATTTAAATATACTACTTTACATCATATAAACCGTAATTCCTACAACTAAATTATGTACTCATATAAAGAAATTTATATGTGGTGGAATACAAGAGGAAGGTCGCTGTCTTCATTAGATTTGCCCGTAAAGCCCGGGCAACGCCGGAGACTTTAGCTAGTCAAAAACTTCTAAATCCCATTACCAAAATATGTAACTGTTTCTTTCTGATCCTCCGATTTTATATTTTGCGTCAGCGATGAGGGAATCCTATTGATTCTTGGTTAAAGTCTTTCCACATTGATAGGCCAATCAATAAAGAGTTTGAGGTATGCAAAAATTCCCCCGTCGATGAAATTTTTGCAGTCACGTTTAGTATCATTTAGGGATGACGAATGACAAGAGATCCAACAAAATATTTAACGGGAAGTTAGTTATTTTTAGCAAAAACTGAAAAAAAATTATAACTCTCGCTGGAAAAGTATTTCTTTCGAGAACTCTTCACATATTGTTAGTATTAATTAATATCCATATGATTAAATAGAAATCCAACAATATTTTTGTAGGGAAAGTGTTTTTTTTAAAAGAGATTTGTTTTTTAATTCTATTGTTAACGGGAAAATTACCCCCTCCAATTTTTGATCACGGAGTGTCTTTATATTGGTGTTTGCTTTATTTAATCAAGAGATCCAACATTTTTTTCTTTTGGAACTTGCTTTTTTGATATCAGTCAAAAATATCGCTCCGGAAAAATCACCCGTCCAATTTTTTTACGCCAAGTTGATGGGATAGCTATGTAAAAACTATTTCTGCAAAGATCCAACAAAATTTTGAACGGCAACCTATTTTTTTAAATTAATTTCGAACGCACGCTCATTTCGCGTGATTTTTGGATGAACGGGAGCCCGCGGGGTAAGGGGAGGGGTGGGGCTAGTCGCACGGGGGGCAAGCGAGCCGTTCGGCGCATAGCTGACCGCTGCCCGCCGAGTAAGCCGCGGTGGGGACTTGGGGAGGGGTGGGAAGCCGATTTGATGTTTTTTGTGTTTGGTTGTCCGAAAATGTGAAAAATGCATTGAATATTATACCTCAATGGAAGAATGAATGTTTTAAACAAAATCTTTTTCTATTACTGTAAAAGTGTTTTATAGTAACCATAGAATTAAATTAAATTTTACTAGTGGTTTATATGCGAATTGCAATATAAACAAACTCAATATATATTTTTAAATTATTGTGGCATTGTAAATGAGGTTGTTTCATAATTCTCAAATTCTCAATAAAAAAGCAACACAAACAGGCATTTCCGAAAGCGTTGTTAAAACCAATGAAAGAGACGTAAAGCTTCTATAATATCAATTTTAATTTTAAAATACTTGCATAATATAATGTTATTTTAACCAATTCATTATTTTGACAACTGCCTATTTATGTGACAGAAAATTAAATGGGTGTAGTTAGTGTGGAATAATAATATTAATTATAAGACATTATAGGTAACTACAATACAATGACAACAATTGGGATCAGTTCTTATTTTTAACGTTTTATTGTTGAATAAAAATCTATTATAATATGAAAAAAAGTTTTACACCTTAAAAACATTACTCTGCGAAACTAAAATTAGAGATCATTTACTAACTGACCAAAAAATAAAACAAAAATACAATAAAATAAGGTACAAAGGTTGATATTATTTTTGTTATTATAGAAACAGAAGATAGAAAAAATATAGAAATAGAACTACATTTTAAAATACACATTTTTTTCACAATAAGATCATAAGAAATATTTTCATACTATCTAGAATCTAGATAAAACAAATAACATGTCCCACATAATGTGTTAATTGCGAGGAAAAAAATTAAATTAGCTGTTAATATAAAAAAAATCTGTGTTTCAAAAAAGGTTTGTTGAATTAATTCGGATGAAATAATTACGCTACAAACTTGGATTTTTTTGAAGGAGATGGTTGTTCACTTTGCAAATCATTTTCACTACTATTGTCATAATTTAAAATATTGATGCCAATGTATTTAAGAAAACATATGGGAGGGGATCGAATAATGGGCTTGACTATGGGAAACGGCGGACTAATGACCGAGCCTTTCCACGCGGTGGCTTCGGTTAGTACTAGACATGGGCAGATTCATTCACAATAATGAATCAATTCATTCTTATTCACCTGGTCAAGTGAACTAATTCATCGAATTCATTCATTTAATTCCTTGATTCGACACTTCATTTTGGTTTTGTACCTAGATTGCTCACATTTAGGAAACTTAAAGAAAGCAATAATGAACCATTTTTTCGCATTCACATAAATGTGTTCGTTTTTAAAAAAACATTTTAAATAAACACACAATAAATATCAAATATAGAGATTTATTTTGTACATTGCAGAAGTACATTTATAACTTTACTTAGAAAACCTGTATTTGTAAGCTTTACACTTTATAGCACAGAGTTCTTAAAGCGAGGAGAGCTTTGGAGTAACTTTAGTAAAAAACAATATGTCGTTCCACAAAATAAACATATTACAAACTTTATAATAAATATGTTATTTTACGAACAAAAATAAAAAGTTATTTTACAAGTCACTAATAAAATCGTTGAGATGGGTGCCGCAAAGGACACGGAAGGCGCAGGGCGCTGGACCTGGAGAGGAATAGTCGGATGTTTATTTTTTTCCCATTTCTAAATTGTGGAGCAATGCATCCCTCCATCTACTTCAGAAAAGTAACACCAAAGTGCGATCCTTTTTCTGGAAGACATCTTGGCTATTCAATATGTTGCTTTTTCCTATAAAAAACGACAAACATCATTAAACAATACCAAAAATAAAAAGTCCCACTCGATTTTTCTTTTTTTTGCATAGAAATTTTTTGCTGGCAAACTGAATCCCAGAATTAAATTATTATTATCTTTCTTCGTAAAACTATCTTCATATTTACTACAAAAAGTAGGTAAAATATATTATTTTAGGGGCAATGAGATACGTTCTTAAAGCAATTATAAGAACTACATTATTATTATCCCACTTTTGTATATCCGACCCGTTCACCTGGAATAAGCTTGAAATAAATATATATTATATTTATTTATTTTAATGTTTGCAGGTACTTACCTCAATGGTAATTTTAAATCCATGCGCCAAATAAAAACTGATTGAAAGTCTGAAATTGAGTGGCATACAATTCAGTACAAAAATACAGAAATCAAAACATATTACTTGTTATCATCACACACAATTCGACAGTCAACTGATCTCGTTTTACGTCTACAAGTAGGCAGGTACATAAAAAACATACTTATAGGAACAATAACGTAAACATCGTTTTGTTTCTAGGCGTATTGCAATAATTTTCGTACGTGGAAGGGAGAAGAATATAGGAGATACTTTCGCTTTTTTACTAGGATTCAGATTTATTTTGTGTGGTTGGTATTTCCAGCAAATGTCATATTACTTTGTAGTTGCTTTGAAATCTCGCGAACAAATGTAATATGGCGTTATGATTTTGGTTGACGACCGGTGTATTATCGTATATGTGAAATAATTAAAACGAAATAAAAATTTGAAGTGTATATTTTTTTAGGTTTTCCTTAACATTAAGAGTCACTTTTAGTAATAATATAACTAAATTCAAGTATCAATTCAAATAAACATTCCATATTTACCGTGAAGCGGAATTCCAAATTTACAAAATTTTACCAAATCAAATCAAATTTACCAAAGTGTGTTATGTTTTGTTATGAATTAAATTATTAATAAAAATGTATTTTAATTATCGTTGAATGTGCCAACCCTTATCATAAAGCAACATTTTTTTATGGTTTTTACCCGGTTTCAGGGCAAATATCAATTCGTTTCAGAATTGTGTTATTAATTATTAACTTATTAACTGCCAACTTTATTTTCGATTTTAATAGAAGTATTGTCATGTTTTTTTCTTTTCAATGTAACTATGTAAAAAAAGTTTTTTGAAAAGTGTAATCAATTTATTGATAAAATTGATGAGTTCAGATTCTTTTTCGAATAAAAATGGAATTTACAAAAAGTCCATATTGGATTTCTTAATCCATAAGGAATTGTGGTTTTAAAAGCTCGAATCGAAAGCAGATATACGAAGCGTTGTCAATAAACCATGCAATTTGCCCTTTGTTAATTTTACACAGACTCTAGAAGCGGCCGTCAAACCAAAACCTCCTAGAACAACTAGTCCCGAATGGAACTAGCCCTACCCCTCCCCTTACCCCGCGGGCAGCGGTCAGCTATATCCCGCGCCGAACGGCTCGCTATCCCCCCGTGCGACTAGCCCCACCCCTCCCCTTACCCCGCGGGCTCCCGTTCATCAAAAAATCACGCGAAATGAGCGTGCGTTCGAAATTAATTTTAAAAAATAGGTTGCCGTTCAAAATTTTGTTGGATCTTTCCAGAAATCGTTTTTACATAGCTATCCCATCAACTTGGCGTAAAAAAATTGGACGGGTGATTTTTCCGGAGCGATATTTTTGACTGATATCAAAAAAGCATGTTCCAAAAGAAAAAAATGTTGGATCTCTTGATTAAATAAAGCAAACACCAATATAAAGACACTCCGTGATCAAAAATTGGAGGGGGTAATTTTCCCGGTAACAATAGAATTAAAAAACAAATCTCTTTTAAAAAAAACACTTTCCCTACAAAAATATTGTTGGATTTCTATTTAATCAGGTGGATATTAATTAATACTAACAATATGTGAAGAGTTCTCGAAAGAAATACTTTTCCAGCGAGAGTTATAATTTTTTTTCAGTTTTTGCTAAAAATAACTAACTTCCCGTTAAATATTTTGTTGGATCTCTTGTCATTCGTCATCCCTAAATGATACTCCACGTGACTGCAAAAATTTCATCGACGGGGGAATTAGTGCTTGGGTTAGCCTCATTTTGAACCTTTATTGACTGGCCTATGAGGCGGTCTTCACCACTGCCTGAAATTTGTTCGTATATTTTTGTGAATCGCGTTTTTAGGCAAATATTATATGTAATTTCTTATACTTATACATTAAATATAATTTGAATAATGAAGTAAATTTAATAAAAATATATAATTATTATCTTATTCATTATTAGAAACTTACAAATGTAGGAATTTATAATGTATTGATTATGGGATTGTAATGATTTATATGTTGTTAACTAGAAATTTCAACAATATAAAGTGTATTTAACTGTTATATTTTGCCTTTTTCAGAACTCAAATTGAGTACAATTCTACCGTCTGAAACTCACATTACAATATTCATGTATAAGCTATGGAAAGAAAACAAAATAAATTCTTACGTTTCCTAAGTTTTAAAATGGGTATTTCAGCAATTTTGTTGCGCTTTTAAATTAAATGAATATGTTTAAATTATCTGACAGAACGATTTTCACTGATATAGCATCTTATCTTAATATATAAAAATCACGTGTCACTATGTTCGTACCCGCTAATCTCCGAAACTTGAAATTTTTTTGTGAATTTGTATAGTCGGTCCCCGCTTGAGATATAGGTAGTTTAAAAAAATGAAAAAAAAAATATTTCAACCATTTTTTTTTTTTAGATTTCTCATCCAAAAAAACATACAACCATAAATTTCCCTATATAGAAGGCGGAAGAAGGAGTCGGGGACGCCCGAGCAATACTTAACGAAATATCTCTGCACCGTAATGAGATATGCAGTCGAATCAATGTCGACATAATGGAGTTTATTTATTTATTTATTTATTTATTTATTTTTACATTTATTACATACAAGATATACAAATATAAAAGGAAGCTTTGACTGTCCAACTAGGAAGTTTCCCGTTTTAGGACGTAATAGTAACAGTGTTTATAGTATTGAATGATGAAATAAGTTATTTAATAACTTATTAAATATTGTATTTAAATGTCCAGAATTGATTCCATTAATAAGCTTTCGGATTCCACTACGTAATACTAGAAGTCGTGATTTATTTTAGGTCAGAAATTCTGATACTAACTACCATATGTATTCCTCATTGCCCAGAATACTTATGGAGATAAATAATTTTAACGAGTAAATAAGTAAGTAGTTGTATGGGACCCTATTTCCTTTAGCTCCGCTATTTCATTAGCTCAGTTGGTAAAGCAGCGCCCCGGAAAGACGAAGGTACTGGGTTCAAGTCCTAAACGCGACCATATCTTATTCTGATTCTTCTGTTTCAAATTTTCGTTTGAAAATCGCTAGTATATATTGTCTTCAGTAATTAAATATTACAATAAACCAAAATTTGTGTTATTTTCACAACGCTAGAACTAAACGAAAGATATTCTGCAGTATACATTTGATATACTCGTAAAAGTGAGGTACAAAGGGCTTTAATAATAATAAACATCATTCGGTTCTCGAGTACTTCGTTACAAAACATGAACTGCATGATCATGTTAGCGCTTATGACAAGGTACTAAAGAACTGGGTTAAACAACAATTCAATAGATCCAGGAATGTAATTTCCATAAGAGACTGAAGCAATGTGTCGCAATCTATTGATCTTTATTACAGTACATTATATCAGGTATTAGAAATTTAAAATATAGCAACATTAACCTTGGTGGAAATGGGCTAACCTTTACATTTTACATACAGAGAATCCTTTGTTTTTTTGTTACTATCGGCAGACACGTCTTTAAAAATATTGATATATCACGTTGTGCAGATTCATAATGCATAGTCATCGATTATTTAATATTGAAGTGCTACATAGATATTATAATGATAATGCTGAAACTCAAGGATATAAGACGGTGTGAACTGAATTAGTTTTTCTGAGAACAATATGATTTACCAATACCTTCTTATGGTCTCATAGCGAGAAATAATGCAAATTTGCTATTTAAAAGTAAAGTAATTGTTTCAATTTTAGAAGTGCGTAAAAAAGATTTTCAGTCTTTGAAAAAACTGTATTCATTTCATTGAACCAATGCAAAGACATTTTTTTACATATTTAAAAAAAGAAAACTCACTCCGTTACGTGACTAGTATTGTGGGTGCATTTGTCAAATGCTTTACTACGGATACAAAATATTCAACCTACGGCCGGCGCTAATCAAATCAATCAAGCTCTGTCAATCTGTTAGGCTTGATGCATTTTTCTTATACTTTTGTACGTCATACCGTATTAGTGGAGGGCAAAAATAAAAAAAAGTTTTTTTATTGATATCAAGTTTAATATGTAGAACTCCATTTTAATTTTAAGTTTTATGTAATATTATTGAATTGTATTTTTTTTGATTCAATAATATTACATAAAACAATTTTATTGTGTAGGTAAGTACCTAAGATTTTTTTAAATATAAATTGAAAAACAAAAATAATTGGGTAAATAAAAAATGGTTGGGTTAGGTTAGGTTAGTTTAGGTTAGGTTAGGTTAGGGAAGTAACTGGATATTCTGATCTTGTCACTTAACACGGATGAAGCCATTTAATCTTATTTTTAATCCAGAATGGCGAGAATACGTGTATCTTCCGCATCTATAATGAGGAACAAAATATATATTTATATCACATTAATATAATATTAATTTATGTAATAAAATAATATTCATTTTGTTTTGAAACCACGCGTTTTTAGTCAATTTTAGAACCGACCGGTTTCGCTTTACTCAAGCATCTTCAGGGTACAAATTATTACTTAATAATTACTAATTTGTACCCTGAAGATGCTTGAGTAAAGCGAAACCGGTCGGTTTTAAAAATTATTAAAAATACGTGGTTTTAAAAGAAAAAGTATTTTATTTTATTAAATATGTCAAACCACAAAGTGATTGCTTTCTACAATAATATTAATTTATGTGTCCATATCGAACCCATTATATCTAGCTTCAAACTCAATAAACTCACCGTTGTGACACGGAGGTGGTCTTTAATAAATTAAAATAATTTCAAAAAATTACATGGGCAAAAGTTTAATTAATTACTATAACTTTGTATGAAAAGGAGTACCACAGACAGGATCCAAATTAATGTTCTGAAGAGATGACTTACTACAGCGGCTTGGACCATGATAATCATTCTTATTATTAGTAATAGTATCAAAGAAAGTGCCGTTTATCTACGTATAACCGGAGCGAGACAATTATTAAATCAACAATAACAGCTGGGTACTGACTTCCGCAGAAATGCAATTAAGCTTCGCAAAACTACAGAAAAACTCGTGCAATAAAAATATTAACCGCTTTCAAAATATGATTATGACTTTATTATTATTGATGGTGCTGCATTGATTTTTAATTACACTGTAAAAAATGCCGCTCTTAGATAATACGTGTTATGACTGCAATATATACTTCTACTTATAATATACTTCTGGGATTTGAAATAAGTTACGAATGACAAATGGCTTGCAATATTACAGATCCTATGATTTAAATTAATTCCACCCGGGAGGCCCTAAGGCATATCATTTCCCTCCGAGCCTAAGTAAATTTTTAAATGATGTTTAGGGGATTGTGGTTGGGTTTAGTTGTTCTTGGTTTGAAAATGTCAATATAGATAGATAAGTTCTAGGCATCCTAAAGACGATTGTAACCGTTCGCGCACAACATTTATCGGGATGTGTTTTTTTTGGATACATCATTCACCAAACAGAAAATTCGTTCGTAGAGAAGTTTTTTCTTTCTGGTAGAGAAGAAGCAAAGTGCAGCAGATGAGGTCACCATGCATGAATTTCGCTAGACTGATCGAGTCGCAAAAACTTCTGTTTGAGTATCCTTGTAACGCAGGATCGTGATTAGTATACTAGACTGATTCATACGAATATCAGATGCGGATGTCACGATCTTCAGCAGAAAAAAATCACACATTAAAAAAGATTAAGCCTGAAATCCAGCACCCAAAAAAAACCCTTCTAAGCGCTTAACTGTTGGTAGATAGAGGAATTAGATGTCCGTTGTATCGTTCTGGTAAAAGAACACCATTCAGAAATGTATTTTGCTATCTTTGGTGACCAGATTTGAATAGCCTTTCTGTACCCCCATCTCCTTTATTTCTCCACTCCTTTCAGCCCAACAATATACCCCGTTTAGGAATGTCATAATCCATTTGACTTCGAACAGTTGGGATGCTTTATCTTTACCATAATCCATTTGACTCCGAACAGTTAGGATTCTTTATCTTTACCATAAACCATTTGATTCCGAACAGATGGGATTCTTTATCTTTACCATAATCCATTTTACTCCGAAAAGTTGGGATTCTTTATCTTTACCATAATCCATTTGACTCCAAACAGTTGGGATTCTTGTGATATATTAACATAAAATTACAACGCAGCTAGTGTTAGTTCCAGTAGGTATCCACTTAGTTACGTAATGATTATTATTGTCCACGGAATTAAAAGATAAATGAATGTCAGTCACAAAATTAATGGTCTTCTTACAGCTTCAACCGTGACCAGGAAACACGAAGGCGTTACATTTAAATTAGTACTCATGTAATATTGTCATAGCTGAACACAGGTTAGAAGGCCAGATTCCAATGGATTATTCGACATGTTGGCCCCGGGGGGGCCTGACATGAGATGCGAATGGACCACAATATTGTAAGATCTGACAAATTGTTGTAGTTATCAATGATCGATGGAGGCAATTGCAAAGTATTTGTTTTGAATGGTCCTATTAATAAAATTATGAGATTCAATTTCTGAACGACACGAAGTTTATTGTCAGATGGAACAACAATAACTGAAGATATATTTTATGAGGATATTGGAGTAGGTAGTCTTGCCTTAGAGAGTTATGCATCCTCAGTGTTGACCTGGTGAAAAAACACCGTTATGACCCACAAACTTAAAATCCTGTCACATTTAAGCTCATAACTCGTGAAGAGCCATTTTAATATTTTAAGCCTTTTGACGTTCCCGTTGGCTACTGAATCTTCGGTCTGTCAGCATTTAATCAAATTTAATTTAAATTTGCCCTGCGTAGTTGTACTCTGTGTTAATTTATTCTTCTTCATATATTTTTTCATTTTTCACATACCTATTGTACAAAAAATATGTATATGTGGATTGCACTAACCTCCCAACATCCTGAAATAAAAATTAATATTATTAAGAACTGTTTGTTTGATTAGTTGATGACTAAGCATACAGGCATTGCAGCCATCAACGTTTAATCAAACACAAATGGGGTCCCTAAAATGTAAAAAAATAAAATTGGCACTAATTGTCGATTTGATGACGACATCAAATTCGACGGGTATAACTAGCCCACACTTTAAGCAATGTTCATTGATTATGTCTGAATTGACAGTTGCATTTACCTTCATATATAAATGCATATACTGGCCATATAAGAAAAATAACTACAATCTAAACTTTTATTTTTATATTTCTAAGAAAATAAAATAAAATGTTCGGATTTTTCCCCAACTCACAATCTGCCACAGTATTTTTTTCTTTATACAGCTCCGCCTTATTAATCTCCCTACATCCTCTTGCACCGTTTATTATTATAATGATTTGTAAATATGACCTGCATTCGTAACATTAACTTCGTAGGATAGGTACAATCCGTAATAACACAGAACTAAACACATGGAACCGACGACGCCCATTTTAACACACACGTAAGAGTCGAATCGTGTCGTGTTGTTTGTTGAAAAAAATCACAACATGTCTCTTTGACGTGATTAAAAACATCGCTCTGATATTGTCAATGCGTAGAAGCTTTAATTGCTTTATTATGCAATAGGTCGATTTGTTGGTTAGGTGTCGATAATTGAATGCAATGCCGTAAAATTCCAAAATTATTAAACGTAGAAATTAAAACTTTAAATAAAAAATTTTAAATTATAAAATTATTATATTATATTAAAAAAATTAAATTAAAAAAATCATTACTATATGTACACCGATTTTTGATAATTTGAATGGTTCGGATGTGCTTGGCTCCCAAATTTGACAGTTTGACATTTGATGGGCAAAGCGGTATAACTCTTAAAAAACGTTTTTGTTCTAAGTCGTTAATTTATCACAATTCATTTTAAAAATAACAATACTATGTTACTACTTCTGCATAACTCAAACATATATTTATATTTTTTATTAAAACACAAATAACATTGTTTACATCACTTTATTTCGATACAAAATCTCAACATGTTTCATGAACCAAGTTCACTTCATCAGGAGCACAAGTATACTAAAGTTATAATTAAAATTAGGTCTAGAAAGAAGAGGTAGAAGGAGCGGGGAGGGGTAGGAGTGGGGGAGGGTTATTCAAAGTAGGAATTAAAATGTCATTAGACGGGAAAGACCGGGTAATTGGGAAAATATTTAAAATGGGGTTTATAAAAATTTTTTGTTTATTAATAATATCTGCTTTCATATTCACGTGTTTTCTTATTTCTAGGATTTCAAAATTATTGATTTGAGATACCTTGTAACCAGAATGTAGTATTTTAAAACCTGAATTAATATCGCAAGTATGGTCGTTATTTAATAAATGATCCGCAAATTCTGATTCACAGTTTCCCTTTAAAGCCCTAAGATGTTCTTTAATTCTGATCTCAAAGTTTCTATTAGTTTTTCCTATATAAAAGGAATTACAATCATTACAGTTGAGTTTATAAACACCTGATTTTTTAGTTTGACTATCAATATCTTTATTATTAAGAATATATTTTTTTAATTTGTTATTCGTATAAAACGCCGGTTGAATAGTGAAGGGGATGTTTTTATTTATAATTTTGGAAGTATCATTATCTACAAATAGAATTCTACGCCATTGTTTGTTTGTATCTTTATAAATAGGATAAATATAAAGTTTAAAGAATTTATGTTTAATTTTTTTATTTAGTATTTCATCTATCAATTTATTAGGATAGCCGTTATTAGATGCTATTTGTTTTATGATATTTAATTCTGAGATATAATTAGGATCCGACAAAGGAATAGAAATTAATCTATTAAGCATAGAATGGAAAGCTGCGACTTTTTGAGAAAAGGGATGATTTGATGAATTATGAATGACAATATCAGTGTACGTATCTTTACGGAAAATATTAAAATCTATTTTATTACCTATTATTGTTAAATTTAAATCTAAGAAATTTAAACTCTTATCTATACCTATTTCTAATGTAAATTGAATATTTTTGTGTATTTTATTTAAAAAGTTTAAAAACATGTTCAATTGTCTTTCTGTTCCTAACCAAATGCAAAAAATGTCGTCCACATATCTCTTCCAACAATATACATTTTTAAGTAACAAGGCACCGCTATTAAAAATCTTATTTTCTAAATTATTAATAAAAATATCTGCAATCAAAGGACTCGTACTGTTCCCCATGGCCAAGCCATCCTTTTGTTTAAAAATTGTATTGTTAAATTGAAAATAATTTTGTTTAAAAATAACTTCGAAAAATAAAATAAGGTCATGGATAAGGTCTTTCTGTAAGTTAGATGAATTTAACAAATTATTGATGATGGTTTTACTTTCTTCTATTGGAATACTAGGGAATAAATTTACTACGTCAAAAGAAACCAACATAGCATGATTAGGAATTTCCAAATCCTTTAGATAATTAACTAATTCTAACGAATTTTTAACTGTGTATGTTGGTTGAAATATATTAGCATTATTAATTACAGTATTGATAGCTGACGCTAATTTAAAAGTTGGGGCATTACAATTAGAGACTACTGGCCTAATAGGTTTGTTCAGTTTATGTATTTTTAATAGGCTGTAAAGTTTAGGAATTTTTGGGTTAATTAAAATCAAATTTTTGTTATTTTTCATGTTTACAAAGATATCACTTTTACAACGTTTAACCGCTTCTTTCACCATTTCTTGACACTTATTAATAGGGTTATTTAGAATTATTTCAAAATTGTCCCCTTGTAGAAAATCCATTGTCTTGTTAATATAGTCAACTTTATCCATGATGATAACACTGTTACCTTTATCTGCCTTTGTAACAACCAGATTTTTTTCCCTCACCATTTTAGAAATATTCTTAGCAATTTTTATGTCAGTATTAGAAATTATATTCTTTTCCCGATTAGGAACTGTTTTTTTGTTGTTAATGTTTTTTATCCCTTCAGCACATTTATAATGGAACGATTTGGGTTGATTAATTAATGCATTGTCCATATCCACTGCCAACAACTCTAATTCTTCTCTATTTTTAATATTAGAATTATAATGCAAGTTATGATTTAGTCCTTTATTTAATAATTTTAACTCTTCCTCCGCAAACTCATGATTAGACATGTTAATCACTCGATCATGGAATTTATACTGTTTATTTTCAGTTGGTGACACTACCGCATTAACTTTTTTATTATTATCACACAATTTTTTAATTTTTTTGTCAAGAACAGTTTTCTTTTTGTATGCTTTGATACTAGCTATAGATCTAACTTGATCATCAAACAGGTCCCATTCCAATGGGTGTAAAGCACTAGCCAATTCCATATGTAAGAATTTAAGTTGAAGTTTAATAACATTCCGTTTTTTATAACCACTTTTTAAGTCCTCTTTTAACCAACATATTTTGGCTTTCTTAGCCGAATTTGAAGATGATTTAAATTTAAAGTTAACGTAATTTGGAATCACTTGTCGTTTTAAACACGTTTGCAAAAAATATATATTTAAACACATTAGTCTATATTTAATCAATAACTTTTTATACACTTTAGCCTTCATTGCCGTACTCGCAAATAATAATTTTTCGAAGAAAACTTCTTCTAACTGCTTTTCACTTTGTGATGGCATTATTTATTTTTTATTAAAACACAAATAACATTGTTTACATCACTTTATTTCGATACAAAATCTCAACATGTTTCATGAACCAAGTTCACTTCATCAGGAGCACAAGTATACTAAAGTTATAATTAAAATTAAGTCTAGAAAGAAGAGGTAGAAGGAGCGGGGAGGGGTAGGAGTGGGGGAGGGTTATTCAAAGTAGGAATTAAAATGTCATTAGACGGGAAAGACCGGGTAATTGGGAAAATATTTAAAATGGGGTTTATAAAATTTTTTTGTTTATTAATAATATCTGCTTTCATATTCACGTGTTTTCTTATTTCTAGGATTTCAAAATTATTGATTTGAGATACCTTGTAACCAGAATGTAGTATTTTAAAACCTGAATTAATATCGAAAGTATGGTCGTTATTTAATAAATGATCCGCAAATTCTGATTCACAGTTTCCCTTTCAAGCCCTAAGATGTTCTTTAATTCTGATCTCAAAGTTTCTATTAGTTTTTCCTATATAAAAGGAATTACAATCATTACAGTTGAGTTTATAAACACCTGATTTTTTAGTTTGACTATCAATATCTTTATTATTAAGAATATATTTTTTTAATTTGTTATTCGTATAAAACGCCGGTTGAATAGTGAAGGGGATGTTTTTATTTATAATTTTGGAAGTATCATTATCTACAAATAGAATTCTACGCCATTGTTTGTTTGTATCTTTATAAATAGGATAAATATAAAGTTTAAAGAATTTATGTTTAATTTTTTTATTTAGTATTTCATCTATCAATTTATTAGGATAGCCGTTATTAGATGCTATTTGTTTTATGATATTTAATTCTGAGATATAATTAGGATCCGACAAAGGAATAGAAATTAATCTATTAAGCATAGAATGGAAAGCTGCGACTTTTTGAGAAAAGGGATGATTTGATGAATTATGAATGACAATATCAGTGTACGTATCTTTACGGAAAATATTAAAATCTATTTTATTACCTATTATTGTTAAATTTAAATCTAAGAAATTTAAACTCTTATCTATACCTATTTCTAATGTAAATTGAATATTTTTGTGTATTTTATTTAAAAAGTTTAAAAACATGTTCAATTGTCTTTCTGTTCCTAACCAAATGCAAAAAATGTCGTCCACATATCTCTTCCAACAATATACATTTTTAAGTAACAAGGCACCGCTATTAAAAATCTTATTTTCTAAATTATTAATAAAAATATCTGCAATCAAAGGACTCGTACTGTTCCCCATGGCCAAGCCATCCTTTTGTTTAAAAATTGTATTGTTAAATTGAAAATAATTTTGTTTAAAAATAACTTCGAAAAATAAAATAAGGTCATGGATAAGGTCTTTCTGTAAGTTAGATGAATTTAACAAATTATTGATGATGGTTTTACTTTCTTCTATTGGAATACTAGGGAATAAATTTACTACGTCAAAAGAAACCAACATAGCATGATTAGGAATTTCCAAATCCTTTAGATAATTAACTAATTCTAACGAATTTTTAACTGTGTATGTTGGTTGAAATATATTAGCATTATTAATTACAGTATTGATAGCTGACGCTAATTTAAAAGTTGGGGCATTACAAATAGAGACTACTGGCCTAATAGGTTTGTTCAGTTTATGTATTTTTAATAGGCTGTAAAGTTTAGGAATTTTTGGGTTAATTAAAATCAAATTTTTGTTATTTTTCATGTTTACAAAGATATCACTTTTACAACGTTTAACCGCTTCTTTCACCATTTCTTGACACTTATTAATAGGGTTATTTAGAATTATTTCAAAATTGTCCCCTTGTAGAAAATCCATTGTCTTGTTAATATAGTCAACTTTATCCATGATGATAACACTGTTACCTTTATCTGCCTTTGTAACAACCAGATTTTTTTCCCTCACCATTTTAGAAATATTCTTAGCAATTTTTATGTCAGTATTAGAAATTATATTCTTTTCCCGATTAGGAACTGTTTTTTTGTTGTTAATGTTTTTTATCCCTTCAGCACATTTATAATGGAACGATTTGGGTTGATTAATTAATGCATTGTCCATATCCACTGCCAACAACTCTAATTCTTCTCTATTTTTAATGCTGCGACTTTTTGAGAAAAGGGATGATTTGATGAATTATGAATGACAATATCAGTGTACGTATCTTTACGGAAAATATTAAAATCTATTTTATTACCTATTATTGTTTAATTTAAATCTAAGAAATTTAAACTCTTATCTATACCTATTTCTAATGTAAATTGAATATTTTTGTGTATTTTATTTAAAAAGTTTAAAAACATGTTCAATTGTCTTTCTGTTCCTAACCAAATGCAAAAAATGTCGTCCACCTATCTCTTCCAACAATATACATTTTTAAGTAACAAGGCACCGCTATTAAAAATCTTATTTTCTAAATTATTAATAAAAATATCTGCAATCAAAGGACTCGTACTGTTCCCCATGGCCAAGCCATCCTTTTGTTTAAAAATTGTATTGTTAAATTGAAAATAATTTTGTTTAAAAATAACTTCGAAAAATAAAATAAGGTCATGGATAAGGTCTTTCTGTAAGTTAGATGAATTTAACAAATTATTGATGATGGTTTTACTTTCTTCTATTGGAATACTAGGGAATAAATTTACTACGTCAAAAGAAACCAACATAGCATGATTAGGAATTTCCAAATCCTTTAGATAATTAACTAATTCTAACGAATTTTTAACTGTGTATGTTGGTTGAAATATATTAGCATTATTAATTACAGTATTGATAGCTGACGCTAATTTAAAAGTTGGGGCATTACAAATAGAGACTACTGGCCTAATAGGTTTGTTCAGTTTATGTATTTTTAATAGGCTGTAAAGTTTAGGAATTTTTGGGTTAATTAAAATCAAATTTTTGTTATTTTTCATGTTTACAAAGATATCACTTTTACAACGTTTAACCGCTTCTTTCACCATTTCTTGACACTTATTAATAGGGTTATTTAGAATTATTTCAAAATTGTCCCCTTGTAGAAAATCCATTGTCTTGTTAATATAGTCAACTTTATCCATGATGATAACACTGTTACCTTTATCTGCCTTTGTAACAACCAGATTTTTTTCCCTCACCATTTTAGAAATATTCTTAGCAATTTTTATGTCAGTATTAGAAATTATATTCTTTTCCTGATTAGGAACTGTTTTTTTGTTGTTAATGTTTTTTATCCCTTCAGCACATTTATAATGGAACGATTTGGGTTGATTAATTAATGCATTGTCCATATCCACTGCCAACAACTCTAATTCTTCTCTATTTTTAATATTAGAATTATAATGCAAGTTATGATTTAGTCCTTTATTTAATAATTTTAACTCTTCTTCCGCAAACTCATGATTAGACATGTTAATCACTCGATCATGGAATTTATACTGTTTATTTTCAGTTGGTGACACTACCGCATTAACTTTTTTATTATTATCACACAATTTTTTAATTTTTTTGTCAAGAACAGTTTTCTTTTTGTATGCTTTGATACTAGCTATAGATCTAACTTGATCATCAAACAGGTCCCATTCCAATGGGTGTAAAGCACTAGCCAATTCCATATGTAAGAATTTAAGTTGAAGTTTAATAACATTCCGTTTTTTATAACCACTTTTTAAGTCCTCTTTTAACCAACATATTTTGGCTTTCTTAGCCGAATTTGAAGATGATTTAAATTTAAAGTTAACGTAATTTGGAATCACTTGTCGTTTTAAACACGTTTGCAAAAAATATATATTTTAACACATTAGTCTATATTTAATCAATAACTTTTTATACACTTTAAAAGTAAAAAATAAATAATGCCATCACAAAGTGAAAAGCAGTTAGAAGAAGTTTTCTTCGAAAAATTATTATTTGCGAGTACGGCAATGAAGGCTAAAGTGTATAAAAAGTTATTGATTAAATATAGACTAATGTGTTTAAATATATATTTTTTGCCAACGTGTTTAAAACGACAAGTGATTCCAAATTACGTTAACTTTAAATTTAAATCATCTTCAAATTCGGCTAAGAAAGCCAAAATATGTTGGTTAAAAGAGGACTTAAAAAGTGGTTATAAAAAACGGAATGTTATTAAACTTCAACTTAAATTCTTACATATGGAATTGGCTAGTGCTTTACACCCATTGGAATGGGACCTGTTTGATGATCAAGTTAGATCTATAGCTAGTATCAAAGCATACAAAAAGAAAACTGTTCTTGACAAAAAAATTAAAAAATTGTGTGATAATAATAAAAAAGTTAATGCGGTAGTGTCACCAACTGAAAATAAACAGTATAAATTCCATGATCGAGTGATTAACATGTCTAATCATGAGTTTGCGGAGGAAGAGTTAAAATTATTAAATAAAGGACTAAATCATAACTTGCATTATAATTCTAATATTAAAAATAGAGAAGAATTAGAGTTGTTGGCAGTGGATATGGACAATGCATTAATTAATCAACCCAAATCGTTCCATTATAAATGTGCTGAAGGGATAAAAAACATTAACAACAAAAAAACAGTTCCTAATCGGGAAAAGAATATAATTTCTAATACTGACATAAAAATTGCTAAGAATATTTCTAAAATGGTGAGGGAAAAAAATCTGGTTGTTACAAAGGCAGATAAAGGTAACAGTGTTATCATCATGGATAAAGTTGACTATATTAACAAGACAATGGATTTTCTACAAGGGGACAATTTTGAAATAATTCTAAATAACCCTATTAATAAGTGTCAAGAAATGGTGAAAGAAGCGGTTAAACGTTGTAAAAGTGATATCTTTGTAAACATGAAAAATAACAAAAATTTGATTTTAATTAACCCAAAAATTCCTAAACTTTACAGCCTATTAAAAATACATAAACTGAACAAACCTATTAGGCCAGTAGTCTCTATTTGTAATGCCCCAACTTTTAAATTAGCGTCAGCTATCAATACTGTAATTAATAATGCTAATATATTTCAACCAACATACACAGTTAAAAATTCGTTAGAATTAGTTAATTATCTAAAGGATTTGGAAATTCCTAATCATGCTATGTTGGTTTCTTTTGACGTAGTAAATTTATTCCCTAGTATTCCAATAGAAGAAAGTAAAACCATCATCAATAATTTGTTAAATTCATCTAACTTACAGAAAGACCTTATCCATGACCTTATTTTATTTTTCGAAGTTATTTTTAAACAAAATTATTTTCAATTTAACAATACAATTTTTAAACAAAAGGATGGCTTGGCCATGGGGAACAGTACGAGTCCTTTGATTGCAGATATTTTTATTAATAATTTAGAAAATAAGATTTTTAATAGCGGTGCCTTGTTACTTAAAAATGTATATTGTTGGAAGAGATATGTGGACGACATTTTTTGCATTTGGTTAGGAACAGAAAGACAATTGAACATGTTTTTAAACTTTTTAAATAAAATACACAAAAATATTCAATTTACATTAGAAATAGGTATAGATAAGAGTTTAAATTTCTTAGATTTAAATTTAACAATAATAGGTAATAAAATAGATTTTAATATTTTCCGTAAAGATACGTACACTGATATTGTCATTCATAATTCATCAAATCATCCCTTTTCTCAAAAAGTCGCAGCTTTCCATTCTATGCTTAATAGATTAATTTCTATTCCTTTGTCGGATCCTAATTATATCTCAGAATTAAATATCATAAAACAAATAGCATCTAATAACGGCTATCCTAATAAATTGATAGATGAAATACTAAATAAAAAAATTAAACATAAATTCTTTAAACTTTATATTTATCCTATTTATAAAGATACAAACAAACAATGGCGTAGAATTCTATTTGTAGATAATGATACTTCCAAAATTATAAATAAAAACATCCCCTTCACTATTCAACCGGCGTTTTATACGAATAACAAATTAAAAAAATATATTCTTAATAATAAAGATATTGATAGTCAAACTAAAAAATCAGGTGTTTATAAACTCAACTGTAATGATTGTAATTCCTTTTATATAGGAAAAACTAATAGAAACTTTGAGATCAGAATTAAAGAACATCTTAGGGCTTTAAAGGGAAACTGTGAATCAGAATTTGCGGATCATTTATTAAATAACGACCATACTTTCGATATTAATTCAGGTTTTAAAATACTACATTCTGGTTACAAGGTATCTCAAATCAATAATTTTGAAATCCTAGAAATAAGAAAACACGTGAATATGAAAGCAGATATTATTAATAAACAAAAAATTTTTATAAACCCCATTTTAAATATTTTCCCAATTACCCGGTCTTTCCCGTCTAATGACATTTTAATTCCTACTTTGAATAACCCTCCCCCACTCCTACCCCTCCCCGCTCCTTCTACCTCTTCTTTCTAGACCTAATTTTAATTATAACTTTAGTATACTTGTGCTCCTGATGAAGTGAACTTGGTTCATGAAACATGTTGAGATTTTGTATCGAAATAAAGTGATGTAAACAATGTTATTTGTGTTTTAATAAAAAATAAATAATGCCATCACAAAGTGAAAAGCAGTTAGAAGAAGTTTTCTTCGAAAAATTATATATTTATATATACTAAACAGTTTAGTAAGTTTTCGCCTAGTAATTAATCTATTCGTAACTAGGACTAGAATCCTGAATCGAGGTTCACTTTACAATGAATGGATTTGAGTAAATAAATTAATTACTTTATACCGATAAAAAAAATCTATTTCTAGTTTAAATTACTTTAAATTTACAGTTCAAGTGGTAAGGATTTGTTAGGTTCTTTCTTTTTTAGAGTGATAACCAGTTGTTTTATACCCATAACATTACATTCATTTTAAAGTAGTTTGGATGGATAACGCATTTTTTTATACATAACTTTATGAATCAATTTATGAGCAATATGTAGTTGCTAAACATTAGACTTAAGGCGAATCTTAATGCTAAATCACTATTTTGATTAATCTTTATATTGAAATGGTGTATATTATCAATGCCAAAAAATATGCTTTACATAAATTGGAGGTTTTCCTATCGTTTCGCTTGAGTTGATTACAAACAAAAAAATAAATTACTCAATAAAAAATGTAAATGTAAACTTCTAAAAATTATATTTTTTCAATTTTAATATTTGAAACTGTTATTTCGTGGTGGAATTCCATTATAAATATATATAAAGAACACAATTTTAAACTTTTTTCCATTTGTTTTTATTTGACCGTGACCGGTTTCAGCCTGTTAGGGCCATCTTCAGACTGGTAACCTATTTTTTCAATAGAAATGTATGAACGCGTAAAGGAAACAACTTTTAAAAAATACATTATTATGGCTAAGATTATCTGGGACAGTTTCACTTCATTAACGTTTTTGCTTTCTTATAAAATTATTTACAAAATAAATAAAAAACAGTTTTGTGCTTAAAATCGAACGTTTCTAGACTCCTAGTAAGGTCGGAACAGCGAAGAACTTGACTTTTGTATGGTTATTATTAGAAGAATAGGCTTATAAGAATTTAACTATTAAGACGTACAATTTTAAAATTTACAACATTATTTAAGTTTTTTTAAATTATACTTTTTTGTATTGATTTTATTATATCATGGCTAACATCGAGCTAAAGCCTATCGTGTCTTGTAAAACATCATTAAAGAAAGAATTTCCGCAAAACGTTTTTTCCGCGTAACAGTGCTTGAAATATATGATTTATTATCGCCATGAGTTATTGGAAACTGATCAGTAATCGCTTATTTATGCTAACATTTTATTGGAATATTACACGGCCAGAATGTAGAATGTGGTAAATAGAGACACTACTTTAACGGAATCTGAATATCTATAATTTTTCAGAGAATTTTCTTAAGTGAGAATAAATCATATCACCAACGACATTAGAAACAGTAGAAAGTGTTGTAGGTATATATTACTTGGAAGTATGAACCTACTCTTACTTTGATTTGATAAATCTATAGAGTTCTTGAGTTGTACGTAACTATGCAATCATGCAAGAATAATAAAAATACTTTAATATTATTTACTGAGCTTAGCGAAATCGTGTTTTATCTCGACCGTTTTGCATTTCCTCTGTCTGTAAATTTATTTATGCTTTTCCATTTTCAATAATCTGGGGCATTTTTTATTATTCAACTAATCCTTAACTTAACTAACTCGCTAACTTTGATTGTGGCTCATTAAAAAATCTTTATGCAGATGTGAAATCCTTGTATGTATTCGAACTTTCTTATTAGATTTCTTTAACATTGTGGAATCCACCTGCCTGCAGAAAGTTTGAAAAAAGAATTATCATTGAGATAGTGGGGTTTCTTTGGACAAATTTGATAATTCCTCATTTATTCGTTTATTTACCGTACAAGTACTTTTAAATACACAGATAAAACTTTTTTTAAATATTGCAAAACAATTTAACAGTGTAATTATACTAGCAAGATTCAAATTATGTTCAATCACGCTACAGGAAACAAAATCTAAACTAATAACTGTTTTCAAAAATATTTTAAATGCTATTGTAAGTTAAGTTTTTAGAAGGAGTTAGCGCAACACGGCATAACACCCCAAAAACAAACAACAAAAAAGCTATTGTAAGTTTATTGGTGCTATTAAAAGTATCTTATACTTCTGAATATTGGTTACCTAAACTCTATATGCCAGGTATAAGGGAGTTTATGTACGTTATTGATATTGGTAATGACATTATATTTTAAATTAAAAAATAAATAAAACCATTTCATAAAATATTTATGGTGAAGGTTTTAAACGACTACCACTTTTGATGTTGATTTATTAAATAAAAGACTACTGTGAACAGGACTACTTGTGGCAGATACGAACCGTCCAGTTCCGGCAGCACAAACAATAGGGGATGGGGGCTAGTGGGCTGGCCTAAGTTATAACTTGTGATGGAAATATTTTTTCCTGTTGTATTTAACAGAAGAAAAAATGTCACTAGAGACCAAAATTACTTATACGTACACCACATTTATGTTTTACACAAAATTAGTTTAGGAATCGCTTATTGGGGTCTGTCAGGTTTATCTTGTTACACCCTACATATAATAAACGTTACCGGATGTTTGATTTATATAATTTATGATTTCATAGCGTTTACCTTGATCCTTCCCTCGGTATTATAGCGAGCGAGTTATCTGGGTGAGACAAATGTCAACGACATGAGCCACGATTCTCAAACAAGGCAAGCGTTTCTAAACAATCAATTTATTACAACACAATCATGCGCGATTAACGTACTATATCCACTTTGAAATCTTATTGAAATTTTGCACCTGAGCAATTGAGAAGCACGAATAACAGTGTATACTTACCTAATATTTAACTTTCAACACGAAATCAATATTATTTGAAAACATATTGATAGGTACATAACATATCATTTGCAACCAATAGAGTACGCTGTGTATAATAACGCCTGCAGAATACTGTTTGGACTACCGCGCCGCTGCAGCGCTTCACCAATGTTTGTAAAAAATCGCATCCGCGTCATAAGCATGAAATACCGGGTCGTTTTTCATATTTCATCATGGATCAACAATCAACGTGGAGATGACAACGATGCTCGTTATGTAGATAAAGGCGTATAAATGACATTTCTCTGCATACAACATGCACATTGTGGTATGTGAAACTGCATTACAAGACAAGGGAATGCCCGTATTGCTTGTACTATAATTTCGTAATCGGAACTGCATAAATTATGCATACGAAGTAGCGGGAAGTCAGTAGGTACAGTACAATTATTTTTTAATAGATTCTTGCTTGTGCAGTGGTGTACTGAATCGTAGGACTACTGCAGGATATGGGGGGGACTGCGGGAGGGTGTTCCAAACTATTTAGAACCAATTTGAATCACTATCAGTGTGCAAATACGGGGTTTTCCAATAATATAATAATAATATAATAATAATAATAATGATTTATTGTCTTCTTTTCTTATTAACACATAGATATAATGATATCCTCACTGGGATCTCCCGTGCTGAGGATGTCATTTACATATTATAATTTAATTATAAGAAATTAATATTACAACAAAGTATAATGTAGTATATATATATTTTTTAAGTAATTTTAAAATAAGTAAGGTACTGTTTTTTGGTATAGTTCAGTTGATTCTGTTTTAGTCTGTGTTTGATTTCAGTAAATTTTCTATTTCAGATCTTCCTATGTTAAGTATCCAGCTTTTTATTTCAGATTTAAATGTTAAAGTGTTGAGGTTTTTGAGTGTGAGTGGTATTTTGTTGTAGAGTTTAATACTGTGATATAAGAAGCTTTTTTGCCCAAAAGTTGTATTTGTAATTATTTGTTGGATAAGTTTTTGATCATGAGATCTAGTGTTTCTATTGTACGTGTTTGTTGTTATTTCTTGTGTTTTGTGTTTATGAATGTAAATGAGTATAGTTTTAGAATATAGTTGTTTAATAGACATGATGTTAAGATTGGTGAAGATTTCGTTAGTGCTAGTTCTTACAGGAACTTTCAGTATAATTTTCATTATGGCTTTTTGAGATTTGATAAGTGGATTTAGTATGTTTTTATTTGCACTGCCCCATCCGATAATACCGTATTCTAACAGTGATTGGCAGAGAGCCATGTAGATTTTGATTAAGTCTTTTTTAATGAGCACATTCCTGATAGTTTTGAAAAAATAACTAAGTTTTTTAATTTTATTATCTAAATAGCTAATGTGATTGGTCCATTTTAAATTCCCATCTATTTTTAGACCTAGATACGTTATATGGTCAACATTTTCTAATGAGGGACAATTACAATGCTCATTTAAGTGATGCGGGCTATGAATTTTCAAGTTATGGTTTTCTTCAGAGTTTTTTGTATTTTTTATTTTGAAAGTGATGAATTTGGTTTTATTAGCATTTAGTGTAAGTGAATAGTAGTCTAGCCATTTTTTAATCCTGTTTAGTGTGTCTTCTGCTTTCTTAAATGTTTCTGTCCAATTATTCCCATTTATAAGGAGAACAGTATCATCCGCAAAACTTATGATTTCTCCGTCACATTCTATGTGGCATAGATCATTAATGTATATTAGGAACAGAATCGGACCCAGAATCGAGAATCAGAATAAGAGGTGTTATTTTAAATAGCCCGCTATTTCGGTAGATGTTTTTTTTTAAGTTGTCATTTTTTGACATTTGACAAGTAGAAACTACGTTATTAATAAAAATGGAACGATACACGCTTCAACAATGCATTGAAATTATTAAAATTCACTTGAGTGAATCAAATACAAATCATCTTGAGTGATGAGGCCCATTTCCACCTCGGTGGCTTCGTCAACAAGCAAAATTGTCGCATCTGGGGTTCGGAAAACCCAAGAGTTATTGTTGTTATAAGAGTTATTATCTTCAACGTGTGACTGTTTGGTGCGGTTTATGGTCTGGCGGAGTCATAGGACCTTACTTTTTCGAAAATGATGCTGGAGCAACAGTTATCGTGAATGGATTGCGCTATCGAGAGATGATTAATGATTTTTTATGGCCGGAATTGGATGGTATTAATCTGGACAACGTTTACTTTCAACAAGACGGTGCTACGTGCCACACAAGCAACGAACTTTTGAACCATTGATCTTTTAAATTCTTAAATATCAAAATAACACCTCTTATTGGAAAATCCTGTACATTCAAACGAGCAATCTTTGAAATTATTTGCCTGTACATATATTTATGGATGAAAAGAGGCGCGCAATGGGGTATTTTCACAAACTATGCATACCGTTAAAAAAGTGTGCAAGATGTAGATTTTATATTCTGATTCTGTTCATTGACTGGTTGTCACCAACGTCGCTCGGCGTGACGTCATTGATTGTAATAAACCTCAGAAAAAGGGCTCTAAAGCTGTCGTTGGTAAGATTGCAAAGTTCTTTTTACATATGGTAAGTTAAGGCCCCGAAGTAAGCGCGTAAAGGTGGTTGGAAAGGGAGATAGAGTTGTAAATACGAATGTTAGAGGGAGCGCGCTAATATTAAAAAAAACGATAATAATTAAGTGAAAATGGTGAAAATATTGAATACAACACGACTCGTTTGAAATAGAGCTAAAATCTCTCGACAAGTGCTTTAGTTGCATTTAAAGATACACTGCGATTTTTTTATGCCTACAACAGAACAAAACGTGCTTTTAATAATTTTCGGAGCTTTCTTTACGATTTTTTTTCTATTGAGGGAATTTCAAATAATTAACCTTTTTGGCACAAATGTAAAGAAATTATCTTCCAAAACAACAATTTTTTTAGAACTTAAAAAAAAGACACTTTTTATATAAATTGGGAATGCGGGGGGTTAACCATGAATCGCTAAAAATAAAAAGATCGCCATTATATCATCAAAATGAAATTGATCGCAACATTTTAAAAATTTATTGTACGCCAACTGATAGGTAGGTTCCCTTTACAACTTTGGTAAACATTTCGTTAGGTAGGTACATAGTTACTAGGAAGTAAAGTTCCTCACGGGAAGTACACAAATCGAGCAGAATGTCACACAATATGCAATCTTTCGTGAACAATTTGCATCTTTCTGCATTCATCGCTCTTCGATTTCAAAAGTCCCACGATCTTTGTTTCTTTGATAATGTATTTCTTCTATAGTGCATACCTGCATGTACACATTTACTCTAATATTTTTGCCTCTTATGAAGATACTTCTTTTGTAACGACTGATTTTTTAATTAACGGTGTCTGGCAATTTTTGTTTTATTATTTTTAATTATTACGGTATTATATATTTATTTTATGGTGTAATAACTTTTCATTAATCGCTTCCTTACACCAATTTTTAATTTATTATTTGTGCTTCTTATATAAGGCGAAAGTGTCTTTTTAAAAACGCTTATCATCTCTTAGATTAGCACCGTCATTAGCTATCGGAAGCGCACTCCAATTATTACTAAAATCGGTTATCTGTCCCTAAAGCTTGAAAGAAAAAATATCAACTTTTTAAAAATAAAATTATAAATTGTCTAACAGAAATCAAAGCAAAACTCTTAATAATAATTGGATAATTTGTATATAGCCGTTTTTCAGAAAATTTACCTGACGGGCTCTATAACATTTATTACATGTTCCTAGGCTCTATCCAATTTTATTATTTACAAACATACAAAGAAAAACATACTCAACTGGCCGGTAACTTTAGATAAACACATTTTTATTAAAAAGTTTACAACTTCGCACGCAGCGGACATTATAGTAAAAACAATGGATATTATACCATTTTACATTTGCTATTTTATTCTCCATTATTATTTATTTTAAAAAAGATTGGTGGCAAAAGTAGAGTTTATATTTATTTTAAAAGACTGGAGAATTTAGGAGTTTTTAGCACTGGAATTTTTTTATGAAATGATCTAAAAAAGTTTGCAAATTCTTAATTGTTTATATTTTTACGTCTTTAGTTAGTTATTTACAATTTTGCGGACTATGAAGGTGAAAACTGGGAACCTTTATGGATATGTTTGTCTAAAAAGGTGAGTTTTAAGCTTAGCTCTAAATTCTGTCAAGTCTTTGATCATTCAATTACACAATTTCTTTTTGCACTACTTTTGTATCTTGTATTTTCATCAATTATATTCACATATTATCATTCTAGAAGTCTGAACATTTCATTATTCACATATTTTCATCCTACAAGTCTGAACACTTACATTTTTCACATATTATCATCCCACAAGTGTAAACATTTTCATTATTCACATATTATCATCCCACAAGTCTGAACATTTTCATTTACACATATTATCATCCCACAAGTCTGAACATTTTCATTTACACATATTATCATCCCACAAGTCTGAACATTTTCATTTACACATATTATCATCCCACAAGTCTGAACATTTTCATTTACACATATTATCATCCCACAAGTCTGAACATTTCATTATTCACATATTTTCATCCTACAAGTCTGAACACTTACATTTTTCACATATTATCATCCCACAAGTGTAAACATTTTCATTATTCACATATTATCATCCCACAAGTCTGAACATTTTCATTTACACATATTATCATCCCACAAGTCTGAACATTTTCATTTACACATATTATCATCCCACAAGTCTGAACATTTTCATTTACACATATTATCATCCCACAAGTCTGAACATTTTCATTTACACATATTATCATCCCACAAGTCTGAACATTTTCATTTACACATATTATCATCCCACAAGTCTGAACATTTTCATTTACACATATTATCATCCCACAAGTCTGAACATTTTCATTTACACATATTATCATCCCACAAGTCTGAACATTTTCATTTACACATATTATCATCCCACAAGTCTGAACATTTTCATTTACACATATTATCATCCCACAAGTCTGAACATTTTCATTTACACATATTATCATCCCACAAGTCTGAACATTTTCATTATTCATATATTGTCATCCCACAAGTCTGAATATTTTCACAGTTTACGATATACTGATGCTACTTAAATTAGTAGCAATTACTTACTAGGTACTCACGCTAAATATGTTTTACATTAATTTCATAAAGCCTTATTTATTCTAGGAAGGACCAAGTATTGTAATATTTTCTAACTTTTAACCATTGAGGTACCGAGTGCACTCACAAAAAATCAGGCTAGTACCTATTGTTGACATAAAAAATACAATATTCACTTTTGTCCACCTCTGATTTTAAACACTGAGAATATAAAAGTATTATTATCTCCGAAGAATGAAATCTTCATCGAATGCCATAATTCTTGGTAAAAACATTTTCCCATCCGCCAATGGCGAGAATGGCGACAAGGTCTTGTCAGAAGATTATAGTGCATTATTTATCTCTTCAGTGATTAAACACGAAGTTGCCACATACTCCTCCTGCAACAAAATATACAGAATAGGCCCAAGTATCGACCCACAATAACTACAATCATTCCTCCTTACATGTACACATTCATGCATTTAAAATTGACCTGTCTTCAAAATGTTAAGATCGGGACGTCAAAAATGTCAAATGAAGCAACAAGGACTTTCCTGTTGGCATTCAAATGCATATTTTACTTGTAATAAATGGTATATTGCTACTAAGTGCCGAGGAGCTAGAGCATTCTTTGATGAATAATAGTAGTTGAATCGGTATGCTGGGATGCTGGGCGGAGTGTTGCGCAACTGAGCCAAACCCTCATCTGAACTTATGATTTTAATCTTGAATGCTTCATCTTCAAGTTGGCATCGTTTGAATTTAGATTTGCAATGCAATTATCTGAGATATTCGCAGATTCATGTGGATGACATGATATGCAATTATATATACAAAGCAAATATTTTAACCAGTAGATGTCAATTAAGAAAGACCTTTACATAGTCAACAGATTTTGTAGTACTCGTTTAATAATTAAACAACATAATTTCGGTTGTGATGTGATGCGAGTATGTAACATTTGTAAATTCAGTTGTCCTCTTCCCATGGTATGTAAAAAAATAATAAAAAATTATCAATCAAAAACAAAGTCTTAATTTAAAAATCGACAATAAGGCCAAAACTAACTTATGCAAGTCCCATCTGGGCCCACGCTTCAGAGTCGCATTTGAAAACACACCAAATTTTCAAAATAAAGCCATACGCATTGACCTGGGAGCACCCAAATGGAGATTTCTTTACAATTAAAATTTTAAATATTCATATTTTTTTATTGTTTAGTATTGAAACAGTTTGGGATAATACCTACCCTCATTTTCTTCCTTCCTTAAAAAACAGCCTTACCCGAATTGGAAAGAAGAAGATGATTTTTGTTGCATTGTAAATTGTCGCAAGTCAGTAATATTCGCATTCGTGTCGTCGTGGCAAGCAGTTGCAATCGTTGGGTCGTCGTGAATTGGAGTCGAGTATATTCACATGCTTTGTGCTCTGTTTGCAAAATATCATCTCGTTTTGGAGGAAATTTTCACCCTGTGTACAGTGCCAGTTCGCCGAGAACCATACTGTAGGGATTCATGGGAATTCAAAATAGGCTGTTTCCATCATTCCACATTTCGACCCAATCCAAACCCAATCGAATGTGCTTTATATTTTTGCATCCTTGTTGATTTGGTTTACAGTCCATTCCGAGTAATATAACATGGTACATTTATGTATATAGACATACTTCAAAAAATATTAATTACGAAACCTTTTTTACAGGTCTGCCCTAGTTTATAATGAAATTAATATCTACTGTAAATTATTTACGGCTTGGCGCGGCGTGTTCGTGATATTGACAGATAAAGATTTTATTTACGAAGACTAAGGAGGGATGTTTCAGAGTATTTGAACATTTTATCAAATTCAAAGTTAATTTCCAAGTTCTGTGAAAGTTATATTGAAGTTCTATTATTATATCAACATGGGCCTGTTGCTTCACATAACTGAAATAATAATAGAACTTGAATGGAACTTTCACAGTCCTTGAAAATTTACTGTGAAATTTGTTGAATTGTTCAAATTCTCTGAAACAACCCGTCGTAAATAATGATGGTACAATAAGAGTTGCCTTAAACTGTTAGATTCATTCCTTGACAACTCTTCATATTTACTGACCTCCCCGCTCAACGCAACTTGGTTTGTTCCCCTCATCCTTATGACCCGTTTATGGTTTTCTTGATCTGTTGTAACAACCGAATTTAGCCTAAAATAAAAAAAAAATACATTGATATCTGGAGTGTAATAGATGAACCCCGCTGACTTTAATAATAATAGAATAAAATGTAGAAGTCTTTTGGTCAGTGGCGATTTTTTTCTTATATAAATAAAAAAAAAAACATTTTTAATATGTCGAAACTGGTAACTTTAGGCCAGCCCACTTGTGCCACACACTACGCACCTTTCCCACTGGACCGTAAAAGGGAAGCTACCATTTTACCTAAGAGGTAGCGTTTCAGAGTTCAGAAGATCCCACACCATCTGCACTTAAATAATATGTAAATGATGTTTATGATAATTATGTCTATGAGTACGTATTATCAATATGTCATAATTTAGTAAGTAGTGAAAACGAAATCCTCTTAATTGAAAGCATATTTTATTTATTGTTTATTTGTAAAAAAAAGTGATTCCAATAACATTTCACGACAATCATAATAGCTAGGAGTACATTAATCTATTTTATACATTTATTAAGTCAGTTGCGATGCATCATCGTGTTAAAAATACTTATTCTAATCTTGAATTAATTGAGTTTTGACTGAAACATGTCTATCTCTGAATGAAATTGTTTAAAAGCGTAATCATTCTCCCCAGAGGCACGGCCATTAGTAGGTTGTTCCTGCCTTTTGGAAAAATGCTGCCTAGCTCTGATGAAGTTATCGGGGAAATAAAACGTAATACTTTTGAAATTGTTCTTCTAATGTCTAAACCATAGGTTCCCAAACTTATTTGACCCATGGCCCCCCTTTCTGACACAAAATTATACAAGGCTCCCTGGAAATTTTCCTTCTTAAAAGTAATAATCCTAATGAGAAAGACAAACCTGATGTATGTCAATTACGAACCTGATGTAAAATCTTCAAAAAATATATTCAACTACAAGTGTAATGCAACGATTGACAAAATTTTCTACGTAAAATTTATTCCCCCGATAGTTATTCGAATCCATGGGGGGGTTATTAGGGAATTTCTGAGAGTAATTCACAGTAATTTTTCAAATATCTATAGGAGGGGGGATAGCTAGAAAATTCCCAACATTTTTTTCGTGTTCTCTGGTTCTTTTGCTGGGTTATCCGTATTTGGGTTGGATTAACACTCTTCTAAGCAACTTGCGGCTGCCTAATATTGCAAATTAAAGGTGAGTTCTGTGGGTACGTTTCGTTACTATGTACAGTGAGTACATAACAAATTAGATACGTATGTACATGATTTTTTTTAAATTCCATAAGGTTATAAATTTAAGCACCTCATGGCCCCCTGCTTGCTTCCCAGGGCTCCCGCCAGGAGGCCCACTTTGGGAACCTATGGTCTTAACAATCTAGTCTTAGCATTCCAGAGAGAGAATCAGAGGCATATAACAAGGGGTAGTACCCAAACTTTCGCATGTAAAGGTATCGCATAAACTATATTGTGATTTATTTCGCTAACCATTAATTAATAACTAAAATGAAACTATTCAATATAAACAATAACAAAAATAATCATTTCATTTTTTCATCATTTTTACAACGATAGATATCTTTCATCGATGAAATAAAACCTACAATTTTGCAATTACATTTTAATAAAAGTATTGCGGACACAATAATTATCATCGCAGTGAAAATAGTTATTTTATTAGTAGTAGTGTACGAGTAAGATGCGGATCTGTTTTTAAAATGAACAGTTAAAACGATTTAATTTACAATAAATAATGTACATTGCTAGTTGTGATTAGGTAGGACTTTTAATTGTTAATTTCTATCGAAAGTTTGCAAGTTTGTAGCCCCGGGGGGTCGTACATTAATCATGAAGAGAGATTTATACGAAAATGTGTACCTACCAAAACAATACAATATTATTTATGTGCATAGGTATAATTTATTAATATTATTTATGTCCACAAGATTTGTTTATGTTGTATTCAGTGGCATGGCTAATTACCATGCTTCATGCTTGGAAATGCAATTAAAAACGGTAACCGGATAAAACAGGACAGTAATAATACAAGTATGATAAAATAATAGGCAAAATTAGTTAGTTGAGGTTAGTAAGGTCAATTTTGTTTTCCCATAAATTTTCTTCAATTTGTTTTGACATGGAACCATTCAAATTGCACTTATTGGCGCATTGCCTCCGAACCATCTGTGATAAAACCCACGTCGATAAAGAACATAGGTATTATTATTAAGAACATATATTAAATCTATAATAAATATTGTAAACAAAATCAAGCTGTCCTGGACGCTGAAACTACTAATGATTTTCTAAAGATTAATTTCTAGCCTGAAACATAAATATAAATTGAAAAAATTTCCGAGAAAAAATAAATGCCACCAACGGAAATTGAAACCGCAATTTCTGATTGCCAGATAGGTGCACGGAACCACTGTGCTACGTCAGCTTATTTTTAACCGCTGATTTTTTAAATAAGCTGACGTAGCACTGTGGTTTCGTGCACCTGACCAACAGACTAATAAGCAGAAGGTGCGGGTTCAATTCCCGTCGGCGGCATTTATTTTTTCTCGGAAGATTTTTTCTAATTTATATTTGTGCTTCAGGTTAAAAATTATTGCTTTTCCTTTGTGCTTTGCGTATAACCTTGTCTTGTAAAAATATGTTTGCCTTTAATAAAAAATAAAAAAGTTTCTAAGGATTTATTTATCAGCTCAACTTATTTAGAGCGTTTGAATAACATTTTTTTCGATTAAAATGCAACGAATTTAAAAACTAACATCAATTTAAAATGTCACGAAACTACGAAACATCTATTCGACTAGTGTCGAAATGGTCCATAATTTTAAGTCATCCATCAACCAGCGATTACTTGAATACCTTACGACTTTCAGGGTGCCCAAGGCAGGGTCGGATCTATGGTAAGGGCGTATGGAACGTGTAGCAGGGCGGTAAATCATACAAGGCGTTATGAATTGCTTTTATCAATATGTCATTATATATATCCGAAATAAGGGACGCTGAAAATCCCATACAATATTCATGTGACCTACGCGATCTATATATGTTTTGTACAACATGCCTGTATTAGGTAGGTAAGTAGGTGCTTTAAATATATATATTTTTTAAGTGCACCAAAGTATATCTTATGTTACGTTGGTACTTCCATATACGTGTTCGTATATAAGTTTAATTTCGTCAAAACATGCAAAAATTGTCAAAATGTATGGAAAATTCTTACGACAAAACTATGCAGGGTTATTTGTTTTTAACCTTCGTGGCAAATCAGCATTCAACATCAGCTGTAACATTGTGTGTATGTGACATTAATATTTTCCAATTATTCTTATTATTATTGTGCTAAATTGTATATTACTCGTGAGTTGACTAACACCCTGCAGATATCGGTTCGGAACAAGTAACAAAAATTACGTGTGTCCGGCCCTGTGCAAAGAACTCAATTCATAAACCTAATAGATATGTATTAAACATAATTGCATAGGAACTAACTTTCTAAAAGATGCTCAGAGTAACAAACTAACCACGTAGATTTTTTCCCTCTTTCTAATTGCAGTTTAAAGAAGAAGAATTGGCAACATAATGAATCGCGTTACATAAAATAATTTCTTAGTTGAATTTCCGAAGATTATTATTTAAGTATGATAAAGCGAACGATTAGAAGGCTTGCATCGTTACGTGCCTTCGTGAAAAATATCAGTAAAATTACCCAATAATATTAGTAATTGGTCTTACTATAATTAACTAAATGTGGTGTTCTTTGGACCTCTTCTTTATTTAGTAATCTTGTATTGAAGTGTAAAAGAGTACTTTTGTGACAAGTTTTTACGATCAAATATATCATCAATGTCTCACCACGAATTTGAGGAAAAAAATAAGAAAATTAGAACGCACACTAAATTTCTACCTAAAAACATCTCTCAACGGGGGCTAGTCTAGGGTTTTGACAGATTTCTACAGTTCGGAATGATAAACTTAAATATGAATTGCCTATATAATCTGTAATTAAAATAGATTGCGTAATAGTAGAAACAAGGAATAAAATTAATCACGGATGCATTATTTTTATTGTGTTAATGTAAACAAGGGAAAATATTGTGAATGAGTGAAGTGGAACATAACCCACTTCTCGAGATCCCACCCAGCCAAAAGTGGGCAAGAAGACTCGTTATCGATGACAATGCATTCTATTATACTTTTTTATTTACTTATTTATAAATTTTTGGGAAATCGACAGTTTACATTTAATCAGTTTGTACATAAGTATTATATAGCTAAAACCAAACCTATTATGGATTTTCTTTGAAATCGGATGACATTATAGCAGTTAATATACGAAATAAATGTTGATCCTATCCGATCGGTAATTAGTGGGGTTTTTACAGTTGTTGACTCCAGTTCCTAGGTAAGAAGGTTCAATCGTCAGCTAAACCATTTTTATTTTTTTTATTTTAAAAGACATTTTAAAAATAGATGCATTATGGTAAAAAAAACTTAGTTATTTAAGGGTTGATTTTTTAGAATACATCTATTGGAATTTAGATTTTGATTTCGTGAATGAATGAAAGAAAGAATCAATGAAAATCTTGGAATTCGAAACTAGCCCATTTCCAGGCATTCCATCGAACTGATACTGGCCAAGTAGACTCGTTATCGATGACAATGCGTTCAGTCATATGACATAAACGTTTTTCTGTGAAATTGAATGATATTGCAGCAATTAATATAAGAAATAAATATCTGTCCTACCCAATCGGGATTTGGCTTAGATGTTAGCGCGGTTGACTCCAGTCCCTGGGGAGGAAGTTTCAAACCTTAATCAAACCGAAAAATAAATAAAAATACATATTTTCAAATACATCTATTAATAAAAATATATAGTAAGAAACTTTGCTTTTTACGTTAATTGAAAACTCGCTGACCTTCGGCATTCCAAAGCGTACGAATAAAAATTGACTCAATACTGATCATCATCGATTGCTTATAGCTAAATTACCAGTTAGATTGGCTACAATTTTATTTAATTAATTATTACATATTAAAAACAGAAAATTTAATGAAATCAGAATTTTTATTTTGACATTAAATATTATTTTTAAGTTCATAGGAGAATGCCTGATAAGAGAATATAACAAAATTAAAATATTGTCATTATATATTATATTAAAGTTATGATGAATTTAACGAAATTCTCTTTTTGAAATTCGTTAAATTCATCATAACTTTAATTTAACGAATCTTTTTGAAATTCGTTAAATTAAAGTTATGATGAATGAATTCCAAAATATGATTTTTTTTTCTCCGAATGCAATGACTCAATGCAGTAGATTGTTATTAATTGTGTGTTTCGTTTTCAAGATATTCGGTACCAAGGCACTTGTGTTTTTTGCAATCGTTTGCCAAATAATAATAACTAGCAGTTAAAAACCCGCTCCGCGGGTTTTTTTCTGCTAGGCCCTTCGGGCGGCACTTGGTTGGGCTTCGCCCAGTTTAAGTGATACTAACAACAATTATATTTAATAGGTAGATATTAGGTCATTCACAGAGAGGGTGAGTATATATTGTTAAATCACGGAACAGGAAGGAGTTTAGGCATATAAGAATGACAGTTGTTCGGCTAAAACTTTACCTTTCCCGAATAAATGCCTAAATGGCTAAATGTAAATTAATATAGGTAATTATTCGGAATCGCTGGACACGGAAAAATACGAAATATTTTTAAATAATACCTTCTGATTTACCTTAATTACTATAAAAGGAATCGAACAGCATTTGGGAAATTTTTAATTTTAGCTTTTTAATTTTTAATTACGTAAAATGAAAATTCGCTTTCGCTGTATGGGATAACAGCCTGAATAATTTATGTTGATAACATTTTCTTTTGTCGGTATTCCTGAAATGAACGGCTAGAGACAATTGAAAAACGTAAATTAAAAAGTTGTAATGTAATACAATATTCCGGCAAAATAGTGCCTACTTAAAAAACACAAATGATTTATTTCGCTATTATTATCATTATTATTTTATTTAACCTCACCTATAATAACCTAACCTAACCTACAATAATCCAGCCTAACCTATAAAAATCCAACCTAACCTATAATAACCCAACCTAACCTAACCCGTAATAACCTAACTAACGTTACCTAACCTAACATAACCTGATTAATCCTAACCTATAATAATCCAACTTAATCTAACCTAACCTATAAACTAACTTGAACTATACTAATCCAACCTAACCTAACCTAGCATAACCCAACCTAACCTATCCTAACCTATAATAACCTTTTTTTAAATATTTCCTTACTTGTAAAAGAAACCAAAATACCTTTATTTTATTTTTCGAGCTTGGCTAAAATAGTACCACCTACCTAGTATTTGCATAGAGTAAATGGTAAAAATTCTAGCCACTCATATCAGGAATACCAAAAAAAGAAAATATCATCAATAGAAATTATTCCGGATGTCATCCAATACAACGAAAGCGAATTTTAATTTTACGTAATTAAAAATTAAAATGCTAAAATTAAAAAATTCCCAAATGCATTCAGATTCCTTTTATATTAATTAAGGTAAATCCGAAGAATTATGTCCAGCGATTCCGAATAATACCTTAATATAATGTATATTATATACCTGGCAAAATGATTGTTTTATTAAACATATAAGTACATGTCAGATTAGAGATTTGTTGACTAATTTTACAATCAACGAAGCGTTTCTATCTTCCGATTGTCTTTCATGTTATTTTATTGAGTTGGCAGTGCCTATACTTCCGCGTATTGTTAACTTCATGTCGGTGTTCTGTCAAATAGTGCGAAATTATTATTTACGTAAATAATATTAAATATCAATATTTTTCAAAATCGTACATGCAAAGACTTGTTGTTTATTGTCATTAAGTTGAATCAAATGTTTGTTTTATTTGTAAATGCGTATTAAAACTGTAGTTTCACGTAAATAATTACCGTTGTTTGAATAAATGAAATTGTACGTATTTGTATATCGCTCTTATGCGCTCTGTCGGCCAATAGCAAAACTACTCCAGCGGCCGGTAAAGGAGGGATTGACATTTTTAAGGAACCCTGGAATGTCTGATTCTTGACAGACGTCAAATATATAAAACGTAATTGTGGATAATTTTTACTGTAATGTAATTAATCCAATGCATTGTGAACTTTCTAAAACATATTTTCTTCGATATTATCTAAAAATTATTTGAGCAGAAAAGATGCTTTTGAAGAAATCTGCGGATCCTATTTTAGTATTAAATCGGGTCATAATTTTGAAGTTAGCGGAATTTAACCGAAAGAAACAATTTAAATTTGACCAATCAGAGGGCCTACATCGTCCAGACGCTAGGACAATAATACTATCAGATGATCACTCTTAAATTCCAAAGAGTATCTATTGCTTTGCAAAAACGTTAAGCAAATATTCGAACAGCGCACAAAAGCAATCAATGCATTTTGAAAATGTATTAAATACACAGGAAGACTTTTTTACACAAAACAACAGCTATTTTTAAACATTTCAAACCTACTTACTTATACGTAATGATTATTTATTTTTTGCTTCTATTTTTGGGAGTCATTAATGCTAAACACCTACTTCTGGCTACTTATTGACTATTTTGGTCATTCAATGACAAGTACATGAACAACAGATTGTCAATACGTCGATTTAAGCTGTGCGGTCAGTCATAGGAGAGAAAAAATAGTGACATAAATCCCAAATCAACAATATATTATGAAATGACACCAGGGTCGGCCCTGATCCAAACGGTGCATGGCGCTAGAAAAAATCTCAAGTACTCTGTGGTAGAAGTTATATATTATCTGCGCCTGAGTTGGAAAGTTGGCGCCGGAGTGGACTGCTCCAATTACGCCAGCACACAGCCGGCCCTGCACGACACATGAGTCACATGTAGATGTACTTAGGTACTCATTGCATTTTTATTATCATTGAGGTTAATTTAATTGCAAAGGCATTGAAGTTTAAGTTGAAATTAATGATTTAGTAAATTAATATTTCAAACCACAATCTGTAAAATTAAGCCCGTCGTCCCACAGGTCTGTAAGCAATCGACATAAACTAAATGCTGTAAGACCCTGCGCAGAAAAGTTTCTCACTGAACTGCGCTGCAGTTGCTTTAACATAACGAACTTAATTTTCTGTGCAGGGTCTTACAGCATTTGTTGAGGTATCTTAGCTGTTAGAGGTTGAATGTAACCATAGCAACAGGAAATGTTTAGATGAAACACTAATTCAAAGGTGTAATTTTTAAAATAGTAAGACAGTATCCTGGAATTTGCTTGGACTTGTCACCCCATCTTTATAATTGACCTTAAATACAGACAAGATGATATAAATAAAGTACAAAAACACCTTGCTATTTTTTTAGAATCATGAAAACCCGCAAAACGTTCCAGCAAAAAACTAATTGATATTATACTTCGAAAGCTGGCGTATTAATAGTTTTTAAATGAGTTAGCCAAGCGTATTTTTGGATACAGTTCCGCATGAAAAAACATTTCAAAATTAATAAGGATGCAAATAAAATAATGGTTACTTTAATAACAACTGGATCATTGCACCGAGCACTATTTTATCTATATAACAAAAATAGTAAATTTATGAACACTCATTATATTTTACCTATAGCAGATATACTAAATTTAAGAACACTCATTATATTTTACCTATGGCAAATATAGAAAATTTAAGAACACACTTTATATTTTACCTACAGAAAAATAGTAAATTTAAGAACATTCATTATTTTTTACCTATAGCAGATATAGTAAATTTAAGAACACTCATTATATTTTACCTATAGCTACTATAGTAAATTTAAGAACACTATCAATATTTTGAATTCCCGAATTATTTTAGGAGTGTACAAAAATTCCTAATAACACCTCAAACCTGAAACGCATCACGTTATATATTATTATTTAAAAAATACTTAGGTACTTATTTACTCCAATTATGGATCTTATATATCTTGGGATTCAAAAGCATGAAATTGATCCATGATTGTTTTGAATTCTTTTTTAAAGTTTTATTTAGTTTTCGGTTCATACTAGTGAGTTATGGCATTTTACTTTTACTTAAATTAATGTATTCACAATACCTAGTTTTAAACAACCATGTTTAAGCATTGAAATTACTTGGTGAAGTACGATTAGTCTTCTTCTTCGATCACGCAGAGTTAGTTCTAGACAAGGACAAATACAAAATTATAATAATATCCATGTTGTTTGATATTTTAACGAGCAGGTCTATTCTTTAAAGGTTACAAATACCTCGCCACAGTAACTATATATAATTATCAGTATCGTCTCTATTTTTTACGTATTCGTTCAATGTTACTGGGCATTATTAATGTTAGGAAATTCACCAGTTCACGTGTACTACAATGTTAGGAAATTACTGCAGTTCATGAGAATTTAAAAGACATACATTGAGAATCAGTTAATAGTATAATAGCATGAATCTTGGATGAAAGACGTACCATTTTGTATCTATTTATATTTTACAAGATATCGATCATCTAATAGATGTACATCTAATAGATAATGTTTAGGACAAGGTAAAATTGATGCTTTTGAAGTACTATTGTTTTGACGTGTGCTTGATAAAACTACGAATGAAAAAAAGAATCTGTCACAAAATAATATTTTGTGGCTTTCCATTACTAGCTACCACTTGCGAAGAAAAGTCGTTGATTAGTTTTTAGTTTTTATGTTCAAATCAGATCGATATCTGGAGATACCACAAAAGATTAATTAAAAGTGTATTCTTTCTCAAAAATTTCCCGGCAGTTCTGAAATATTTATCGAATTGAAAAAGGCTTATATTTTTATCGCTGGATGGTAATAATAAATTTTAGATTTCATCGCTCTAAAACAAGGAATTGTGTCATAGATTTTGCGTTATCCGCCGAATGTTAGAATGATTTAAATGCAGAAAATTGCAGAGATCAAACCACAAAATCAGTGGAACCGCCTTCGCTCCGCTGAATGCTGAATTCTTCAATTGACATGCATCTTCAGTCGCAGGTGCACCCACAGATTGTGCAACAAGTGTCAAATGCAAAAATCTACGGTTGGTTTCAGAAACAAGCCTCTTCTTTAGACCTTTGGACAAATAACACAGTAATTGTATTCAAGCAGGATTGAGGAGGATTTTACAATTACGGACTTATAATTTCAAATGTACCTAAGAGTAAATCCATTATTAGATAGAAAGGTCAGAAAAGGAGTGCCTGCTCTTAAGAAAATGCCACATTCCTTTTTCAGGGGTGTTAATTTCGTACACGAACCCATTGTAAAGGCCGTGGAATGTAATTCAACATGCATTTAGTACATAATTCAACCATTCCAACAGGTGGGAATATTTTTTAGATTTTGAAAAGAGTTATGAAGTTAATAACATTTATTTAAAACAATTTTTTATGTTTTCCTAGGCATGTTTGTATTAATGGTTAAGCAACTATTTTACGTCCTGATTAAAGAAACATGAAATTAAAATTGGCTGATAATAAATTATTAAATAATAAGTTTTAACTGATTTTTGCCATTTCCACTTATATTTGCAAATTCCCAGATTACAGGCGTAGGTACTTATCGAGTCGAGCGACATAATAAAGAACGGAGAATTACTTCGTAATAAAAGAAACTTAAAAATTTTATGTTTATGCTAAAATTTAAATATAAATAATTTAACATTATATAAAGTGACTCTTTTATAAGAGAATACAAATATCCGGAGTTCGTGTTATTTCCAAAAAATTAAGAATATTATATGCTGTGTTGAATCATTTATAGGTATCTGAGCGTGATATTTGGTATGTAAGTTTGCAATTATTTTTCTATGGGTGAAATACAAAATGGAAATAGAAAGTAACATTATGTAAATTCCTGCATTATTACAGGTATTTTTTTTACACAGAGATATCGCTAAAAAAATCATTAAACATCGATTAAGTTGGCTTTCCTAATAGATAACACAGCCCTGGTTTATTGTGTCCTTGACTGGGCGATTACACCTTCCACTTTTGTAAAAGCACCTGCGGTGAAATCAATGAGTTTATACTTCGATTGTTTTGTAGTGCAACAAATGATTGTAAACCTGATGCCTGAAATTTACCGTTAAAAGGTAGATACTACTGTTGACCGAAGTGTTAATTTCGAAATTATTACCGTTTATTATTTGAACTCTTTCTCGCTTGTCATTGATCAAAGGTAAATAGTGTTTTTGGTGTTCGATAATCGAAAACTCGACATTAGTCAGGTGACCTTCCAAAATTGGTTTCTTTAATTAAATTAATATTATCTAGCCTCATGAAGCAAAAAAAAACAATCTATCGGCTAAAATGACATATTTGTGATCCTTGTACGAAGATAACCTCGTGAAGCAAAACAGACAATGTAACGGCTAAAAAGACATATTTGTGATACTTCTACGAAGATAACCTCGTGAAGCAAAACAGAAAATCTAACGGCTAAAAAGACATATTTGTGATACTTCTACGAAGATAATAACAATCCATCGCCTACTAAATAAATGTGGTGGCATCATTTAGTCTATGCTTTCAAGTATTTATTTATAATTCAAAGAATAAAATATTAACCGATTATATGTTAAAAATTTTTCGAATTAGTAGTGCTATTCTTGTCTACCCTACAAGAAGTAATGACGACTTCTGAAAACATATTTATCGAAAAATCATATTTAATGCTTATAAAATAGTTCCGAACATGTTTCTTTTTTTTAAATAAAATAAACATTTTTACTATCTGATATTTGGTATCATAAGAGGATTAATTTTAGTTCAATACTGACAACTGTTTCATTTCCCAGCCTTCATTAATCACCGCGATGTCACGCCATGACAAAGGGAAACGAATAAGATCACGAAAGGTTCACACAGATTACCGTATGCGCTGATGTTTTGTAAAATGGTCGAGGAAGGTTGTCTTGCGCATTGTAATTCACTCCCACACTTTTCTGTCAAATCTACAAGAGAATTAAGGCATTATTTTTTTAACACAATCAATGGTGTCTTTTATGGAACAAAAAAGGTTTTCATTTTATTCCATCTGTCTATTAATTTTATGTACATCGATTAATTTCCTTTCAGTTGTTAAATTAATTACATTATAATCACTTATTCATCTCACTCCTTTCGTTAAGTTCATTCATTTTGTTTTGTTGCTTTCATTCCACTACTCTTTATTACTCGTATGCTTTCACTTCATTCCTTTTAATTCCATATAAAATAAACAATTCTTTATTAATCAAAGAATATATTAAATTTCTTCCAATTTTTGTATCATGTTTTTGAAAAAAGCTCCATAACCATGAAGTTATATATTTGAAACGAAATGACAAATAATACAATAGTCACTGTACTGTAAGCTGTAGGAATCAAAAAAAGATGAGATGATTTGCAAATAAATAGTATTACGTAAATTAATTAATTAACTTCACTCTCTGAAAATTGGCTACCTTTAAACACCGTTTTGTCAATATGAAGGTAAGTGAAAATTATACATAATGAATTTGTAATCAATCTATCACTTTAGTACTAATCAAGCAATTACGTTATGCCATAAAAGTTAACAGCAATTTTCATTGAAAAACTTAACCGGGTAATTTTGTGATCAAATATTTATCTCGTGAACATTTGATGGCGAATTCTGCAAAACATTACATTTGATCATTCATTGAAAGACCTCCGTAGCGGAATTCGTTTTCCTGTTAAAAACGGGACTGCAGGCCTTTAACGAATGAATTGACAGTTTCTAACAAAGTATCAGTTAAAAGCTACTGCTTTATGATAACGCCGGAACGTGTGTTCATACAAATACTGATATTGACATTGTTATACTGATATTGTCGCATTCCGACATGATATTTATTAGGAAACGAACACGTGTTCTCCAAATATTCTGAATGACGAAAATTTACTATTTTATCCTTTTTCTTCGTGTAGCTTAGGGCAATTAAACACAAGCGCAATTAAAAACATTTAATATGTTTGCTTCCTGATGGACCATCGTTCAGATTTTAACTATGTTTACATATTAGATTTAAATAGCCAAGTGGAACCAATTGAAGTGTTTCATAATCTTCCTTTTTCACCATATCTATATCAAGAATTGATGAATGTAACTTATCTTAAATTTGAAAGTATACTAAAATGATTGCCTGTGACGCGTATTTTATTTGATACCAATTATACTGACGCTAACACGTTACTCCCAATATTGACAACTGTCATTTAGTCCTGATTTTAAAGCCTTTTGCTAGGTTACAATATATCTAGTTGATTTACTGTAAAATCACTTACATTCGTTACATTTGGCAGTAGTGTGAATACCCAAAGGAATCCTAAGTAATAGTGATTTCATTAGAAATAAAAATAAACTCTAACAACGCAATGGTCACGGATGAGAAGATTCCTCATGTGCAAAGAAATTTCCGTTAAATCATTCGACTAACCAGCGAGAGCTCGAGTTCTCGTGATCACTTTGAAAGCAAAATCGATCTACGAAAGGGAAATTTATCGTTTACGCCTAACGAAAGCGAAAATGAGATCTAGTCTGTGGAGACCACGACACCGCAAATTATACGGGAAAAGATAAATCACTCGTGTGATCGTGACTGTGAAAATTTTTCATAACATTTGTAAACGAAATGCAGCTTGAAATGGCTAAATGTTAAAAGACTAGATGTGAATAGCCAGATTCTTCTCATTGCGGATACTATATCAATGACTGTATGCACTCATAAAAGATTATTTACTTCATAAAAATAAATTCAGCATCGAAATGTTGAAAAATATCAAAACTTTGTCTGAAGACCAAATATGAATGGACATGTACTTCCTAACCTTCCCCTTCCTTATATATATTCTATCCCCACTTCCTTCAGATAAATGCAGGCAGTTTGGACTCTAGTGTGATATTATTTTAAAAAATATATATTATTACATTTTCATAAGAGAAAACAGGCTCACAAATATTTATTATTACACCAAAATTAAGGAAATATTTATAATCCTTATTTAATGTGTCATTTGACATTTTTTACCGACTTTAATAAAACAACTTTTCCCTTTTCTAACATTAAATCATTTTTTACTCGTATCTTCAAAGTTCACTATGGGACAAAATATTTTTTTTAAATTTTATGTCAATAGTAAAAACTTTTTGAAAACATATTAATAAATCATCACGAAAAATCGTTAAATTTGATCAAATTCGTGATAACTTTCTGAAGAAATTATTACCTATAACTTTCCACTCATGGGTCACGAATTCGATACCCATCGACTAAATTTATAAATATAGTTTATTAATATTTTACTACATGAAACAAAAACAAAAAAAGCAGCTTGCAATACACTAATAATATGTACCTTTTGAGGGACAAAATTAACACAAACAGTGGGTATTTTGAACACTTAACGTGAGATAAAAGTTAGCCCATTAGTCACAAAACCCGAGACTCTATCGAGAGACAACTGACTGTAACAACTGACATCTGCGAGGAAAATGAAAACTTGTACGTTTAACTTATTTATATTCTATGTTGTTAAATAAAATCTCATTTATCTTGTTACTAAAAAAGGTTACGATATGAGTTCTGATGAAAGGCACATAAGGCACATAGACAAATTAGTTCCGGTATAAAGAGAACACCAAAAAAATGTAGCTTCCTATTGAAACTCAAAATGGATTTATGAATATGTCAAATGCCTAAGTATTTTGTAAATTTTTTTTTTATTTCAAATACATAAAAATTACACAAATATATGTAAATGTAAATGCCACATGGAGAAAACTTCCTTTTAAAAAATATTACTGATTTATTAAAAAAATCTCTTCAATTTATTCATATTCCAGTATAAAAAAGGGATACAGGCCATTAACAAATTAATCGATATGTATCCTAATACTTTAAGTAAAATACCAATGTTTTGTCTCGATGTCCGAACACGTGTTCATAAAATTCCGTACATGTTTGCATTTTGTCATGATATATTATTAATGGTTCCATGTCTACTCAACACAGTGACTATTCAACACACCTTTAAAAATTTATATCAATTTATATCATTAAGGACGGGTTGTTTCGGAGAATTTGAACAATTCATCAAATTTCAACGTTCATTTTCGGGTTCTGTGAAGAACTTATTCAAGTTCTGTTATTATATCATTATAGGCTAGTTGCTTGACAAAACTGAAATAAAAACAGAACTTGAAAAAATCTTTCACAGAACTTGAAAATGAACGTTGAAATTTGATGATTTGTTCAAATTCTCCGAAACAACCCGTCCTAAGTCATTAAAAACGATGAGAAAAAAAATAACCTAAATTAACCTACTTAACCCAGTTAATAAAGTTTTTGTTTCATCTCTTTCCATGACTTTATATAACCTTTTAAAGATGTGATGAATTATCATTTTAATGATTTATCCGGTCACCATTATTAATACCAACACAAGTGGATGATTAACAATTTGAAGAGATTTTCAATATATCATAATTTTTCTCCGTGCACACATTCAAAATAAACAATGTCACGTAGTTGTTTTATAATATTATAAGAAGCTACCCAAAAGTATAAAAATGGAGTGTATTTATAAAGACGTGTAGATTTAAAAAAAGGTGGTAGAAAGTTAACTGTGAAATATTCAAGAGTGGTTTACTGAGTATGTGAGTAATCGAATAACTCCATTCAGATCTCTATTCCGTGGCCAGTGGTGCTTTCCAACCTTTGATAGGAAGTAAACACATAGAAGATTAATACACAGGGTGCTTTCGTTGTCAAATCGCTATCTTCTCAAAATATTTCGATAATTATTCAACTTACTAATGTAGAAAAGGGCAAGTCCGATGTTCAAAAAAAGGAACCAAAAAACGCAGCCCAGATTCATATTCTGGTTCACAAAATTTATTGTTTTTTAAACAGCTTATCGTAATTAGTCAGTCATAGAAGTATAAACTGGATAATTCATTTATGGTGAAAAATATGGGTTTATGGAGACATCGTATCGGCCGACATGACCATCCTCAGTAAAGAATGCCATAAGTGTCTATAAGGTGATAAACTAGGACTGTGTTGAAAATTCTGTTTTATAATATGAACATTCTACATTGAAGATATTCACGAATTTCAATACTTAAAACCTGAAACGTGTTCATTCATTGATATTCCTACATTATTAAAAGAAATAAAATCTAATTGTCTGCTGAATATTTCGCATTCTGGCCGGATTGTTCTTCGCAAACCACAAAAATATAAATAGTTATTTTAGAACGGCCATATTAAGACTGCAATAATTTGCATTTTTATGTTACCGTTTTGTTTGGAGAGGAGTGAGGATAATTAATTGGAATTAACTTATCATTTCATGGTCGCTTATAAATGCGAAAAAACACAATACCGACATTGCATTATGAAAATTTACTTCCTTGTACTAAATTATTATTGTATCGTGCAGTGACTATTCATACAAAACACTTCAACTTAATAGTTTCTAAAGTGACTACTACTTAGCTTTGTTGAAATAAGGTAAATATATACAAGGTGTCAAGGGGTAAAGTGTTTTCGGGAGGTGATTCTACAATATATACAAGGTGTCAAGGGGTAAAGTGATTTCGGGAGTTGATTCTACAATATATACAAGGTGTCAAGGGGTAAAGTGATTTCGGGAGGTGATTCTACAATATATACAAGGTGTCAAGGAAAAAAGTGATTTAGGGAGGTGATTGTACAATCTACATGCGGGTACAAGTAAAAAAGATCAAAATTCGTATAGCCACAAAGTTCGACTATTTGCGTGGAAAAATTTTTTTTTTTCTGTGAACAAATATTTTTGTATGGAATAAGGAGCAATTAAATTTCGTAAAGATCTTTTTCAATTCTACCAACATATAAGAATCGCCTTCCGAAGTTAGTGCACTTTATCCCCGAACACCTTGTATATATGTACATAATTTTTTTGTTACATTTATATTGCACATTTATATTTATACTTCACTGATGGTATGATTAGACGAGTTCTCAAATTGTGTTTTTTTTTAATATGCAATCTTGACAGCTATTTGCTATCAGCTTGTTTTATAAACTGCACTAAACAAAATAAGTATACCCACGAACTGGCGATGCCTATGTGGGATTTTTTTTTGTATATATGCATACTATTCTATTATATATTTTATTTAATTGTATCATTTTATTTTTCTTATCTTAAAGCTACCTTTTTTATAGTACCTTCTTTACCTGTGAATGAAATGCTTTTTTTTTTCAGTTTCAGTGCCGGCAACCCGGGCGTTTATTTAATTTCATGGTTGTTTACATTGTTTTCTTTTCTTTTACCCGCCTCACTAGACTAATATTTTGTAATACTATAATAATTTTAATAATATAATACTTGTTTTTGTAATACTTGATTTTTATAATTATATTTTTATGCATGTAACAAAAGAAAATTATTAATAAAAAAAAAATAAAAAATAAACTTTCGAATATTTTTTTTTTAATTTTCATCAACCCCACACAGAAGGTCCCGAGGAAAATAAAATGTCACCTTTTAGTATGCTTTGTGGAGGGTCTTTTTTAAGGAAAGAGAGGAGAGGAAGTTCTGGGAAGGTAAATGGTATGAGGGTTGGGTAGGAATCTAGGGATCAGTTGGAAAGGTCGAAGGGTCTCCCTAAACCAGCCTCTAACGATCTGGCACGCCATGCAGCAGATGGGCAGGCGCATCCTGAACACACCTCACCCAATGAGCCCGGGCACCCCTGCTAAATCACCAAACTTGAAAACCCCCAAATCACGTAACCTATGGCAAAGGTGTTGGCTATCCAATAAATAATTCCCGGGGCGGCGGTACCCAAATTGAAAAATTTGGGATGGAGCGATGAAAAAATTTGGGATTGTCCAATATTCTGTAGGGAACCCGCTTGCACAGCCCGTGTGTAATCTGTGCGCCCAAGTGTTTTTTATTAGAAGGTTAAGAATATTGTGGTTAGATTATAAATTGATATAATTCGTAGTACCATAGAAGCTACAAACTCGGAAGGTAGGATGGTAAAGACAAGGAATGCAACAGTCTACAGGTTTTAATACACTAACATACTGTCTCATGTTCTCAACACATCATTCAAACATATGTTCCCTTACAATTATTTAAATTCTCTCTGTAAATGTGTTTATTTTTTATTATAATCTAGGATCTTGCCGCTTTGCCATGAAGGTCGCAGTTTGAGTAAGTCAAGAGTCTATGGACCTTTTTTTGTTTTCGAAGACTACAATAACAGGAATCATTTATTAGCACACACCGTGACATGCTAGAAAAATAGGTGAAACCGGAACTTTTTCTTACATTTTTTTACTCTTATTTTTCAGAGAGGATAGGGCACCATGCCATTATGCAACAATTGTTCTCGATTATCTCGACACCCGGTATTCCGCTCTTTGGATTGACCGTGGTAGATCGCAATTATGGGCAGAACGTTCATCCGATTTTACACCCTTGAATTTTTTACCACGCGATTCATCAATTCTAAGTAGGAGATTAAGAAATCTGGCTGATCTTTGCAATAGCAATACCAGATTGGTGTTAACTACGCAAGCGTCCAAAGGAGGATCTAAGTATTTAAAATTTGGAGAGGTGCAAAAGACAAGAGCACCCTTAAAATAAGCAGATAATAGGCCAACAAATTATAAAAAATATACAAATGTATAAAACTTCGAAATCTCCAATATCTTTTTCTATAAATACAAGATTACCCTACAGATAACTCGGGTAACAATGATGGAAGATCTACCTAAGCCTTGAACCCCAACTGACTGCTAGAAGTGTTGCAGTCTGCAGAGAGAAGTTTGTCTTGATAATAGTCAACCTCCGATCGAAGGAGAGAACATTAGAAGAACAATAAGAAGTGACTACGTCGTGTTGCAATTATTCAGAGCTCTATTTTCCTAATGTGCATTCTTATCTCATCTGAAAGCTTTTTAGTTTGTTTATACTATAGAGCCTCTTTGATAACAACCTGTTTTATAATTCATTTCCACTTTTATAAGTTCACTTTTTACGTTCACGATTTTGTACATCATTATCATTCTAAATGCATTAATTTAAAACGTGAGACCCCTTCTTCAATGGAAGTTATGTGGTCATTCCCCCGATTTCTCAAGATATATTTGTGAGTTTTGTTAGAAAAAAGGTTACTTTTTTTGTTATTAGTTCCTGCTTCAAAGCAACAAAAACTACAACTTCATGAAAATAAATGGGTATTTTTACAAATTAAGGTCAAGGTTTGAATGATGGTAATGAACTGAAAACGGTTACAATTCTTAGACATAAAAATACTTTTGGGGATCAGTGGTGAGGCACGAAATAAAAGGCGTGTGGTGAAGGTCACAGTGTTTATTGAGTCAGTTGCCGTGACGAGGAGGTGATGTAGGACAGATGTTAAATACTCCGGTTGCTGCGGTGATGTGCTGGTCAAGCGCGGGTCAGTGAGTCGACGCCGGGCGCTGGTGACCGGGACTCGATGAAGGTCAGGCACTGGCGAAGAACGTAGGTCTTCAGGCACTCCAGTGCTGACGAGACGGCCGAAGGTGCGGCGGACCTTGTAGGCGGTTGAACGGGAACGGCGTGACCAGTGAGGATACTGCGTGTCCTCGTGATGGTCATGATGGCGTGGAAGAAGCGCTGGTCAGAGACACTGGAACCAGGGCGCTTGTAATCCGAGTGGCGCTTGCCAGGGACGGCGATCTGGACAAGGCGCTAAGATGATGTCCCGATAGAGTCCATGATGGTACGGGCGAAGCCGGGTACGTTGTCCTTCGCGCTAGTAAGAAGAGCGCGGGTGATCACTCGTTGAGCCTCGTAGACTGACGGTTGATAGATAACTGACTGACTGACTCACTGCGTCGGACATATTTATACTACACGGCCGACGGCGGCAGTAGGTAGGTGGATGGCAACTAAATCCTAGGCACTCGCACAGACTGTATGTTTCAGGAACCTTCGATAGCGCGGCAATTATGCATAGGCCGTAGACTCGAACCTTCTGGCGAGTTCTCGTAATGTGTAAGACCGACTTGCGATATTATTGTTGTCGTTAGACAAGTAGGTCTTGCAGTACGTTGGTTGCTTTGTTTGCGTTGCGGTTTGGACTGCAGGTACATAATTCGGGAGTAGGTACTAAGTAGGTCGAGCGGTTTATTATTAATTATTTAATCTAGATTTTTCTCGACGCCACATACTAAACATAATGTGATACCGTACTAATTTAGTTATTGTCCGGAGCCATAGAAACCTGACATCCTCATATAGCTAATGTTGTTAGGGTGTAGAAAGTAAATGATAGAAACAGAAGAGGATTAATAAGCAGGTAAGTACCTACCACTCTAGTATGAGATGTGGGTGCTAACCATATCTAAAGTCTTTTCAAGCAACTTTACAAATCTAAATACAAAATAATAAAATAAAATAAAAATATGTCCTCGGCATTTTCGATCTAGGTGCTCAGATGTGTTTTTTGAGCGCAATGAACCCTACAAAAATGACCTAACGTCTTGCTTTTATCACAATTTCGCGACATTCCACACTAAACGTGCTGGTGAGTATTTTTATAGGCCAACTTTCGTTATGGAAAGAGTAAGAAATAAAAATTATTTTGTCCCAGAGAAAACGTATTAAAATGCATAGTAAATCTTGCCTTTGAATAGATCCAGTGATTTATGATAAGTTGATGCCTTGTTAATGATGATAAGTCGGCGTGGTCCATTTCTGATAATTGCTTCATGATTTCTATAGCACACCTCCTAATATTGAGATACAAGGGTCATCAGACATCAACTGTTACCTATTGCCAACCATCACAAAAGTGTCAGTCATCATCAATGCCAATGTCAACGTTATTTGGTTTCGAGAAAAATCAGGCATTAAAGCACAAAAGAATTACTACCTACCTCAAAATATTGGGAAGTCATATTGTAAGATGACGTTGTTGACCTTAACATAACAGAAAACTAGCTCTCCAATGGTATTTCATTAATAATTACCTACTTATAATCTGATAATATTATTACTCCAGCGTCTGGACGGTGTAGGCCCTGTGATTGGTCAAATTCAAATTGTGTTTAAATAAGACTTTAAAGATTAAGACACGATTTCATACTGAAATAGAATCGCCACATGTAATACGATATTTCTTAAAAAATATCGTTCCTGCTCATACAATTTTTGGATAATATCGAAGAAAATATGTCTTAGAAAGTTCATAATCCATTGGATTAATTACATTACAGTGAAAATTATCCACAATTACGTGATTACGTTTGACGTTTGACGAAAAAAGCACGCGTTAATTCAATATGGCCGATACCCGATACGCATCGCGGCTAGGTGGCCGACAGAGCGCCCCTCTGGCGGTGAAGAAACGAATCAAATGACTGGCGCGTATATTTAAATATGCAAAATTACTTGAACATCAAGCGTTTAATAATAAGATTTCTTCTGGAAGTTTAGTTCTACTTTGCAATGGCATTTTTCATTATTATTTATAATTTTTTTTTGCTTATTAATTACATCTGATTTTATATTGACATGTTTTCTAATTTCTAAAATTTCTAAATTATTTATTTGCGATGCTTTAATCCTGAGTGAAGTATTTTAAGACCTGAATTTTTATCGAAAGTGTGATTCAAAAGATGATTTGCAAACTCATATTCACTATTTCCATTTAGAACCCTGAGATGTTTTTTAGTTCTGACTTCAAAGTTTCTATTGGTTCTACCTTTGTAAAATAAATTACAATCCAGCCCAATTGAGTTTATAAACTCCTGATTTTTTTGTTTGATTTTCGCAATCTATATTATTAAGAATATATTTATTCATTCTGTTATTAGTGTAAAACGCCGGTTGAATAGTACCAGGAATGTTTATATATATAATTTTAGAAGTGTCGTTATCCACAAACAGAATTCTACGCCATTGTTTATTTATATCTTAAGAACTAGGGTAAAAATACCGTTTGAAGATAATATGTTTAATTATTTTATTTAGTATTTCAACTATCAATTTATTAGAATAACCGTTATTAAATGTTATTTGTCTTATGAATATATTGTTTTATGGTTTTATGCAATTTTTTTGTTCAGGTCTTAAAATACTTCACACAGGATATAAAGCATCACAAATAAATAATTTCGAAATTTTAGAAATAAGAGAACATGTTTATAAAAGTAGATATAATTAACAAGATTTTTTTTATAAACTCTCTTTTAAATATTTTCCCACTTAACTGGTCTTTCATATTGTAATTCCTAATTCTTATAAACCCAGCCTACTCTTACCCCTCCCCCCTCCTTCCACTTCTTTTTTCCAATTGTAATCTATATTTAATTTTTGACTTCGGTGTATACTTCGTTCATGAAACATGTATTGGTTGTATATAATAAAGTGAAGTTAAAAAAGTTATTTGTTTTTTAATAAAATAAAGTTGAATCGGATAACATTATTTTATCTATTTCCATTGTATATCAATGCATACGTACATAATAAAATGTAAACATTATATTTATTTATTAATTGGACAGTTTGCATGGCGCCGCTTTTGTGAGATATCACCTCAGGGGCGCTATATTGTAATAATCTACCTTTATATATAGATTTTTACTCTCCTGATGAAGGTGTATATATAATCTAACTTTAAACTTTATTAGATACAGTAACAGTTTTAGGAAAAGAATTACCACCAGTTGGAGTAAAATTCACACCTTTTAATTAAACCGACTGCTAATCACATTGCACAATTACCCTCCTTTTATCCATAAACACGGGTACAATTAATCATTATGTAATAATGTATTATTTCAGTCAACTTTGTTGTAACTATCTTTAATTGTTGTGACAAACTATACGATATTGATTCAACTTATAGACATTGACGGTTGTAACACATATTTAAGCACTGCAAGTCTCCTATGAGCAAATTATATAAGGTACCATAACAGTTAATATCAGTTGTAGACATGTAGTCAATAATAGTGTTTCATTTGAAATAATCCATCACAAATACGTAAAATTTCATTTATTCAAACAACTGTCATTCTTATTATGCCTAAATTGAGCATGTTATTATTCATTAACTCCTTCCTGTTCCGTGTTTTAACAATATATACTCACCCTCTCTCTGTGAATGACCTTATATCTATCTTTTAAATGTAACTGTTGTTAATATCACCTAAACTGGGCGCAGCCCAACCAAGTGCCGCCCGCAGGGCCTAGCAGCAAAAACCCGCGGAGCGGGTTTTTAACTGCTAGTATATAATTATTAGGGGTAATGTGATAAAAATACAACATGAATCGAGGAAGAGATTTTATTCTGGGCCTCTAATCTTGCGTTGTCACTGTCTTGACAGTTAATACAGTAAAGTAGTTAGGAGTATCACTTGCAAAGATTACTTTCAGCTGCATTGACGACTTGCTGTTTGATCCAAACCTCTTAGCATTCAGTTTGATAAAAAAAACATCCAATGTATTCGTTTCCTGGAGACTTGCATTACTAAAATGTATGATGGACAGGACATGCGTGCTAATAGTAATGTACACTTGATTCATAATATTACCTTGACTTATTAGTAAATAAAATATAAGGTAATTAATAAAGCCTAGACTTATTATCAATTTCTGAGGGAAGGTCGCCTTCAAACAGTAAGTAGTAAATGTTTCACTCGTCAGACTGTAGTCTTCACCAAATTTTGTCTGGCCTCGTGTATACATTATTATTATGTTTTTATTTTCCTAATTATAGTTCAATAACTCCAACCTCATACGGTTTATTATTACAGCTTTACAAATGTAAGATTGTGTTTTTTTGTGTAGGATTCATTTACCGCATGGTTGCATCAGAATTTTCAGGTTACTTATTACAGTTTACTTGTTCAATGTATGTGAATTCAATTCGGTAAAACCTAGCGATCAATATCAAGTTTTTCTTTTCATGACGGTGTATAACACTACCTACGATTTTGATAAATATGACGAATATTGCAACTAATGTCTTATAGTAACTCACATTGACAAATTGACAAATATCTGCCGAAATGTATTAAAATGAAACAAAGTTGTCAATTCTATGAGTACACCGATTTTGGAACATTTATTATATAGTGCATTCGAATATGAGAGCTCGCTTGACTCCTGAAATTGACAGTTTGATATTTGACAAGAAAAACAATTTTTTTTTTTGCAAATTTATATATTTTTTAATTACATCATTAACGCGTTTTTTCCATAGTTTTTTCCACTAACATCTAACAAATGGATCTCTTTGATATGGTGTTAAAAAAACACTTTTCCGTGTAATTATTAATAATTATGAAAAGCGGTGAAAAATATTTAGATTCATCATCTCTCGGAAAATACCACCAATTTCTTAACACCATATGTACATTATGTGAAAAACATGCAGCTGGACCATGGAGCATTTTAAAAATTATCATTATTTTATAAAATAATTCACTCGGTCCTGGATACCCCTGATTTAATAGAACTAATACGATTTCATTGCCCTGGTCGCGCTAACAATAGACTGACTCTACCGTTCTACTATAATAACACACATACATTATCACATTATTACTCACCAATCAGTCGATTACACATTTTGGGAAATGAACATGCCAACATCGGCGACATTTATTTCTTAAAATTAGCGCAATATAAACATGCACTCAAAAATTATTTTTCCATAATGTAACTTTATATACGCAATATGGACATGTTGAAATGAAATGATGATATTTCTCATTGTTCTTTTTTTGTTATTTTTGGTTGTGATACACAAAATAATTGTATGTTATTTTTAAGTTTAAAACTACTGTAATGTAATAATATTATTTTTCTTATTTGTACTCTATTATATGTTTATTTATAAAAGGCAGTATAGCCGTTTATGTATTTAAAATAAAAAAATAAAATAAAAATTATTTTAACCTTGTTGCCAAATAAAGCAACTAAGGTTTGCAGTACCTACCTAACGTCCTATTTCCGCATTTATTTTTCTAAATTAATTTTATTTAATATGATTATTAATATCCTTATTGTCTTGAAGGATGAGCAGCGGCACACAATTCAGAAGTCAATTCTAAACACGTTTCACTCCCGAACACAAAAGCAAAATCATTTTTTAACAACTTTCCTTTGGCCTTGCCAAATTCCATCGGGCACACCCGACTTCTTTCAGCCAAATTTACCCGTTATGTCATTTTACTAATCAAGCTCACAGCATGGGAGCTTTATGTTTTCTGATTGTATATTGGGTTTTGTTTTTTTTTTGTTTGTTTCATAATGTGAAAGATGAATTATTATTATGACAACCTCCCTGGCTTGGTGGTAAAATCTTTTGGCGTTGAATCCTGGAGTCACTGGTCCAAATGTGTAAATTGCAAATATCAATATACGTATTTTATTTTTATTTTGTATAGTCGTTTCAAGCAATTTATCGAATGTTCATTGTGGTCTTTCAATCCCAAGTTACGAATAACCTGATATAATTTGAATTCATCCTACAATCATAATAATAAACGGACATGTTGATGTTAAATGATGAAGGACTAAGCCAGTAGCGGGTTCAACAAGCGACCTAAAACCTGGATGGAAACCCGACGTATTGAACCGCTAGACCAACTACTAATCAAAGAGTACCTATCTGAAAGAGATTCAGATAACCTACCCAGAGGCGGATTTGCAGTCTTGGCCGCCCTAGGCCCCAGACCATGTAGCCGCCCCTTTCTCAGTACCCATCATATTGACCAGGAGTATCCAAACTTTTCAGTAAGTTCCTAGGGTCAAAACCGTTTTAATTTTCCTGCCATTATCATTCATGGTTCATGGGGTGAGATTTGTCCAGGCGGCGGATACGTCTGCCCACCTGCTGCGTGGCGGGCCGGATCGAGAGAGACTGGGTGAGGGAGGCCTTTTGACCTTTCCAGCCGGACTATCTTGACCCATCGCCTTTCACCGCAGTTGGAGGGATGTATTCATACGTATGTCACTCCTGGACACACCAATCCCCAGATTCCTACCCACCCCTCATACATTTTCCTTTTCAGAACTTCCTATCCTTCCCTTCCTTAAAAAGACCCTCCACACAGCATCACCTAAGATGAAATAGGTCGTGAGGGAAAATATTTTCTTCAAAGCCTCCTGTGTGGAATTAATGTAAAAAAATACGCTTGCTAAATTCGCTAGTTCAATTACTGTATAATTGTCGATTGTCGCAGGTCGGATTGATGACATTGGCGGGCCGTTGTTTGGAGACCCCTGATATAGACTATAGACTACATAATGAATTTACTTTATTGACAACTTTTATCGAAATCGATTCAGAAATTTAGTTAACTATAATAGCTGCTAGTTTGTAATACTTTCTAAGGTTTCAAGGATTTGAATAAAACATTTAAAACAGTTTTAGGTTTAATTTATTTAACTAGTTTCAGGTTTATTCTCATACAATAATATATATGTATTTGACGGCCGGCAAAGTCCAGTGGTAACGCATTGGACTGCCATTCCGAAGGTCGCGGGTTCGAACCCGGCGTGCGCAAATAAATTTTATTTGATTAATTTGTGTTATTTCACAATTAATTAATTAAAAATAATATATAGTATATTTGCGGCACGTTCCAGAGTGGAAGATACTACCAGTATCGCCCTGGTGTAAGACCACCATTCAGAATTGAAACGTTGCTCCAAATGGTTTTAGCCGTGTTTAGTGACTAGATCTGAATAGCCAGGTACTTCCCCACCTTCCTCTTTCCCATCCCCACTTACCTTCAGCCTCACAACATCCCCCAATTGGGGATGCCATAGTCTCACTGGCTCCAGACGGGAGCAGTTGGAACTCTTGTGAGGTATTCACTATAAAAAAAATAAAATATAAAATATAAGTGTTTCACAGTTACAATTAGGGTTGCCAGATACGGGCTGGATAAAAAGTTATTATTAAGTCTCCAAACAAATAAAAGAAATCAGCACCTCTTTTAAATAAAAATCAACTTAAGGTACATATTCGAATATAATAACTAAACTTAAAATACAAATTAAAACGTTGGTAAAAAAAATACGTAAAGCATTATCTAACATAAAAATAAAACTGAACTCAAAACAAAAATCTGGCAGTTACAATATGCTGAAATACGCCATCCCACGCATATTATAGCTCTGTGTGTGAACACGCTATTATGAATAACAATACCTAACGCGGTTCAGTCACTAGCGCAACTGAATCACGGTAGGGATTGGAAATACGCGAGCGGGCGAGCGATGGAGCATGATAGGTGTGGCGAGGGCGGCTGCGGGGCGTGGGGGCGCGCTGTGTGCTGTGTGTGAACACGCTATTATGAATAACATTACCTAACGCGGTTCAGTCACTAGCGCAACTGAATCACGGTAGGGATTGGAAATACGCGAGCGGGCGAGCGACGGAGCATGATAGGTGTGGCGAGGGCGGCTGCGGGGCGTGGGGGCGCGCTGTGTGCTGTGTGTGAACACGCTATTATGAATAACAATACCTAACGCGGTTCAGTCACTAGCGCAACTGAATCACGGTAGGGATTGGAAATACGCGAGCGGGCGAGCGACGGAGCATGATAGGTGTGGCGAGGGCGGCTGCGGGGCGTGGGGGCGCGCTGTGTGCTGTGTGTGAACACGCTATTATGAATAACAATACCTAACGCGGTTCAGTCACTAGCGCAACTGAATCACGGTAGGGATTGGAAATACGCGAGCGGGCGAGCGACGGAGCATGATAGGTGTGGCGAGGGCGGCTGCGGGGCGTGGGGGCGCGCTGTGTGCTGTGTGTGAACACGCTATTATGAATAACAATACCTAACGCGGTTCAGTCACTAGCGCAACTAAATCACGGTAGGGATTGGAAATACGCGAGCGGGCGAGCGACGGAGCATGATACATAGGTGTGGCGAGGGCGGCTGTGGGGCGCGCTGTGTGCTGTGTGTGAACACGCTCTTGCATATCGCTATTTCGTACGTACAATATTTAGGTACTTAGGAAGTAATTTCTTGTTATCGTGTGTGACTTTTTTGTCACGATTGGCCGCCCCTAATATCTGGCCGCCCTAGGCCCGGGCCTACATAGGCCTTAGGGCAAATCCGCCTCTGAACCTACCCATCTATCACTATATATGATGTGAAGTTATTGCAAAGCACTGTCATCTCTAATTAGTATGGGAAAATGTTGTTATACCCAAACGCATCTTTACATACATGTGTGAGAAACTGATTCCATTTGATGAGCCTTTTCCTGAGCCCTTTATCCGCACGTGATCTCAGTTTCATCACCGCGAAGTTGGCTGCACACCGCTTCTGCAGCGCCAATTAGGAGAGCAATATTCCACCGACAGGGCTGAAGTCGGTTACGAAAGAGGCAGAGTGGCCATTCGGCGGGAACTTTTGACATTTACCCGCCCAAGATGGCCGTCCGAGATGGGACGAGAGATGTGATGAAACAAAACCGTGTGAACGCCGTCCAATAACCATCGCCGCCTCTCCTAAAGCATTAAACGATTAAATCCATTATAACATAACGTTCGGTGCACTGCGTATTCGTTACTCTTATGTCATAATGCTGTTTTTTCACTTCTTTCCCGAGGCTCGTGGTTAATGAAGTAATGAGCCACTCGCATGATAGTTTTTTGTTCGGTTCAGGGAGAGTTCAGCGAAGATTTTAAGTTTGTTTTTTACTTCAAAATCGGCGTTTGAGCAGCCATTATATATTTTTTCCACGATTCACTGATCACGCTGCCATTGAAAAAGGTACCAGAGGTAATGAAGATCTGTCAAAAGGTTCAATATTGTGTGTTGAGCCACTAGTAAATAAGATGCATTGCATGTTGCGTTTTATGAATTTAAAAAAAAAGTTTAATAAATGAGCTCATTTACTAGGTACATTGCCTGGTTTGCACATTGATTTTCTTTATTCAAAGATATTTTTTTTATTCTTTGCATTAAAAACTCATGTTAGTGACTCATTCTTTCATACATCATGTATGCGACCGGTTATAATGTAATTAATTTCAGATTCGTCTACAGTACAATCGGAATAACACATTTTTATTATTTATTACATACTGTGCGTCCATGCGGAGTTAGTACCTACTTCTTCTCACACTGTTATTTTTTCTCGTCTGGTTTTCACTCTTTCAGAGAAAACTTTCGCTTGTTTTTGCGTCAGTAGTTCTTACCGTGGAATGTGTAGTAAAATTGATGGCAAATTTAAGAATGTGCCTAATTTGTAATCTCGTAACGTTATCTCTCGAGAAAAGGCCAACAAATTAACGCCCCAAGGGGGCAAGCGCCTCAAATTTGAATAATCTGTTTCAATGGCTTTATAAAAAAATAAGTTTAAATAGATAATCTCGGCATTGATGAGTGGGTGATAGCAAGATTGATATTTGGTGAGATAAAAAAATATATACAAAAGACGATGACTTCATTAGTATGAATGTAGGTACTTACTTACTCGCGTAACTAAGAAGTTAGGACGGTAAACTCACTGAAGATGTTAAGCGATAGAAGTTATAGCGGGCGTGTCAGTGAGCTCTAAGTATATTAATTGGAGATCTCCTTGCATCTGGTGAAATTGATCAAACGTTTTCAAAAATATAAATTCTTTCTTGAGCAAATAATTAATATTATTGCCCTGTCTGGGGTTCGAAAATTCTTTGTGAAAATATCGAAAAATTGGCAACTTCAGTTTCAGGGATTAGTACAAGTGTGTTGTATTTTGCATCCTAATGGATAAGTATAATAATTTTAAGTCTAATGACTAGGTACATATCCGAGTTGTGATTTAATATACGGCAATGTATTATCGGTTAATTACCTACACCAATAAATAAGTACCTAGATGTCCTGTTATAACTAGGCCGTTTTGGATTTCGTCTACCTGAACATTTATTATGCGTTGCGATTCCGATTCAAGATGGTGGTCGTTTTGATTGTTCAGTAAAGATCATTTTTTCAAATGTGAAATCGTCGTGTTTATTTGGACATATTTATATTTGACAATATATTGGATATATATTGGACAATATTATGGTACCTATCTGCCTGGCTGAAAAAAGTTTGAAAAAAAAGAATTGTCACTGAGACAGTGATGTTTCTTTTGACATCTTTTTATAATTCACCATACCAATTTACATTACCATATATATTATGTAAATTTTAAAATATACAAAATATATATGGTTTATTAAGTCGGTAGATAGTCTACTTACAAATCTTATGATGTAAGCGAAAATATTGGTTTTTATTTATTAATAATATTTGACTAATTTATTTAGCGCCGTTTTAGTGAGAAAAAAAAACAAGGGCGCTGTGGAAATTAAATAAGCGAAAATTACTGTCTTCTTTGGACGAGAGATATACTGTTCACTTATGTCACATTTTAGAAGAGATATGTATATTTGTTTTTTAATACACTTAGTTTTTTTCTGGTGTCCACTATGAAGATAGAGTGAAAATGGCTACCAAATAATATTGCATGCATGCATGCTGCTCATTTCAAAATTAAAATTATTGTTTCAGAAAGAAACTTCTGCGTATTTAGGCTTAAACATTTCTATTAGCAAATAAACAATAATAATAACAACAATAATCAAAATTCACATTTTAATATTTAACGATATTAAATATATTTTTTTGGCCACTATCCAGTTTCGGTAGTAGGTAGGTGGGTACCCATTAGGAAACATGCGAGATTTATTATTTTTTAAATACCATAACGGTTTCACACATAATCGCTGAACAATGCACGATTCTATCTTAATGTCCGTAGAATTTCATTGCTTTTGAATATTTATAATGGAAGATGACCTTTATTGTGTCGACATCATTCTAAATCTAAAAAAGACTTTTTAAAAAAGATTTTTCACGGAGTAATTCCTCAGAATAAAAGGTACAAAGATTTCCACCAAAGCAATAGCACTACTTCATTTTTATCTGGTTAAACATTCGACTAGCTTTATTACCTGCTTTTGCCCCAGTTCATCTTAAAACAATCTTTTGTGAGATTTTTTTCTCACTAATCAATTGAATTTACAATCGTCGTCTTGTTTTGCAGTTTAATGCATATTTTCGTCGGTTTCAAGTGCAGAAAAATCCATAAAAGAATCTTAATGCCAGAGGTCACCAATATGAACGTTTTTCGCGTTTAATAATGTATGTGATCCCAATACCCCACTGCACCAAATATTGTTCCATTGGATACATGAAGTACACTCATTACAAAAGGGAGCAATTCCATGGAAACACACGTACGTATTTAAACTCGATATAGCCGTGGACTTGTTATAAGCGTAATCGTTATAATGAGTTTCTACTGTTCCTAACAATTATACTCGAGGGAGATCCCATGCACTCTTATATGCTCCGAAAGCGAGGACTGCCTATCAGAACGCGCCAATAAACAGAGCGACTCAACTGCTTAACGATTCTGCATTAGCCATCGACATTTTCAATGTCACCTACAGACAATTCAGTAATTATCTTTTAACACATGTCACAAAATAGTAAAACTGCCTCTGTAAACTTTATAATTTGTAATCTTCTCCATGATATATTGGTGTATAACCGTTTTATGGAGAACATGAAAAAATAAATAAATACTTAATTTTTAAGTATGGAAAAATTTTGAAGATAAACACAAAATAAATTCTACTCAATTATCCCCAGTGAAAAACATATTTTAAAGCAGTATATTATATAACTTATATATTTCTTTAATTTAAAATAACAGCAAACATTAATCATGTTGGTATGTGCGAGGTATCTGATACACCGATCTTACCATAATTAATATTATCGAAGGGACTTACTTACGTTGGTTGTATTCACGTGTTTAGCAATGAACTCGTATTTAAAATATGTAGGTAACCTACTTGCAGAGATGGAGAAGATTTCGCGGTCATTTGACATTTTGTAAGAGAGCTTTCAAGAGAAGTGAGAAGTGACATAACGTGAAGATGCATAAGAAATGCAACTTTCGTTTATAGCTTGGCGTTGCATTCAGTTTAAAAAATGCAAGTTTAAACCTTAACTTGCCGGGAGATTAAACCATTACGTTTTCTATTGAGGATATTCAATGTAGTGGAGCGAAAATATTTAAAGACAGATGTCTAAAGTAGCATTGAAAGAAACACTGTTAATTTTGTCCGTACCTATATCATATTAAAATACCGAACAAAATGTGTTTTAAATATTTTCGATTTACTTTTCGAAATTGTCTGTCTAGGGAATTTCATATAATAACCGTTTCGACCCGGTAAACGTACAAAGATTCTCTTCATAAATTTATATATTTATGAGCTTAAAAACTTGTTGTTAAATGTGTACAAGGGAAATAAGTTTACCTTTGAAATTTTTAAATTTGCATACATTGTTATCACTTTTGAACGACGTTCTAGGTAGAGTAACAAGCTTTTTTCTGTTGTGTTTTCTAATGCATAATGATTGTAAATGATTTACAGCAAACAAGAGTAAGTTTGTGTGAAAATTAAAGAATATATGGAATAGTTTTAGGTTAATGTTTATTTTTATTATATTAGTTACGTAAAATCGCATAAAAAAACATTTTTAAGCTACAAAAACCTCAACGATGTCCTTTGGCACGTTTTTTTTGTGAAACCGCATAAGAGTCCCAACTGCTCCCTACCGCCTGGAGCCAGTGAGACTGGCATCCCCAGTCGGGGTATGTTATGAGGCTGAAGGTAGTGGGGAAGAGAAGGAGATGGGGAAGAACCTGACTATTCAGATCTGGTCACCAAACACAGCCAAAGCCGTTTCTAGCAACGTTTCAATTCTGAATGGTGGTCTTACACCACTGACATACTGAGAGTTTATATTATTTTTAATTAGTAAATTGTGAAATAACACAAATTTACCAAATAAAATTTACCTGCACACGCCAGGATTTGGTAAATTTGTGTTATTTCAAAATTTACCAAATCCTGGTAAATTGTGTTATTTCACAATTTAATTAGTAAATTGTAAAATAACACAAATTTACCAAATAAAATTTACCTGCACAAGCCAGGATTTGTACTCGCGACCACAACCACGGAGGCCATATTATATAAAATTTGTAATTCTCAGTTAAAAATTTGATTAACTTGATAATTATATTATAGTTAAGTAGATAATATTGTCGATTAAGATATACTTAAAGATTCGCGTGACTTGTGTTTACGACTCAATGGAATCATAATCGTTGCGTATTGCCAAAATCATACACATATTTTTCACTCTCATCCTTATTACCCAAAAATTATTTATGTACCCACCAACATATGAGTTCTATTAAAAGTCATTTTATTGTGTCATTTAAGTGCTTTTCGCACAGTGAAGGGAGAATATATTATTGTGACTATATTATAGCCACTATACTTGGTATACTATAACGTACTTGGATGCAACATTTCGTTTACCAAGCCTTTAAAATTCTTCAGAAAGATGTTCGGTTTACGACTGTGAAGGTAGTGGCTGAAGTCGTCGACCTTGTAGTCAGTCACATCTGCACCAAAAGCTCGCCACAGTTCTCAAAATATTACAATACAATTCTAAACCAACCAGTCAAAAAGGTCGAAATAACAACACAGACTAAAAACATCAAACAAGAATAGCTTCTGCCTTTTGGTGCCTAAAATGTAAACTTACCAATTTTTTTATTAATTCTATATAATCGATATCGTTGCCATCGCATTAATATGTAACTTCTATAAATGTATAATATAATATAATTATCAATTCAGAAATGCGTTTTTTCTTAACTTGGTTTTGAAATATGGAAATTTAGTTCTTATTTTAAAAGCTTTTAAGGTCCAGAATTCCTTGACTATTTCAGTTAACCACGTACAGCATTTTTCTCTGTGAACTAAAACTGTAGCTCCTTGATATTATGTAATATTTATTACTACGTCCTTCGATTTTACAGCTTTCTGACATGATTAAATGCATCGAAATAACTAACGATTGGTTTTTGGGTTATTATGCCGTGTTGAGCTTACTCCTTTTTTATCCAACGTTCCGTTACAGTATCCACCATCACGGCTATGCGATGCAGCATCAGATATGTAGATCGAGGTGAAGTGTGTATTTGTGTTTGTATAAGTGATACCAAGTTGCGAGCGTTAATTCTTTTAAGGCCGGTATTTCAATGTAACATTCAAGTAGTGTTCGGCATTTAGTTTTGGTATAACCGTCAAGTACCAGAAGCCAATAACTGATCTAAGCCCCGCCATCCATATTGATTGATTATTATTTATTGCTTGGCTAAAAAACGAGAAAGCGCAAAACTGCACAACAACCCAAAAATTTATAAATAATCGAGTTGATTTCTCAGAATTGAAACACTGATGGCTTGAGGGTTTGTGATGTTGTTTTTTTTTGAAATTTAAAATGAATTTTTTAATATGCGTTTTTTAATGTGCAATTTTATATGCAGTTTTTTTTAGTTGTATACAGTTGACTTCTATCATTATTATTATTACTACTAATAACTATTCCAACAGCAACCATCAGACCAGCCGCAATCTCCTAGCATCATGTAATTATTGACACCATTTCTAGTTTTGTCCGCTAGAGGCACCCAATTTAATTGCAATAGATCTATTACGATTAGTTTCCCGATCGCAGCAATAACCCCCTCTCTCGCTTGTTTTGATAATTTACATTGTTCCACGATTTTATATCATGCACTAGCTGTACCTCAATACGCGTCGCTGTGGCTTAGTCTGCCTGTGCAGATAGAAAAACAATACCGCATATTGCTTTTACATCGCTGTTTTTTTAAGCATTTTTGTCCAACAGATTAAACTGTTTTTCAAAAAAAAGCATGTTTTTACCTTTCACAGGTGACATCTACATAATATAGGCATATAAAAACACACGCGTATTTGAATGCAACATTGTGTCAAAATTTCAAAGCAATTGGTGAAGAACCTTCGGTGATTTAAGATTTTGAACAAACGAACATATGCATTTTTATTTATATAGATCACATAAACTTGTCCCAATCAAAACTATTATATAAAGAAGGAAGATACCATAATAATATGTGTCTATTTTAGCGATGTCTCACAGCAATTTACATACTGTTTCTTCGTATTATTAAAGGTTGTTAGTTTTAATTGAAGGTTGAATTTATTAGGGTCTATTCAAGCGATGAGTAACTAGGAGATAACTAACAAGTAATCTGTTTAGTGCCGTGTTTCACGTTTACTAAAACAATCATACCGCAATTATTTATCAATGGCAAGTGGCCTGGTAGTGGTTAAATCGCAACTATCCACAAGGAACAGATGGTTATTATAGTTCTTCCACTATCCTACAAATTTAATATCTATGCCTAAAATTAAACAGCTACAAAATCTACCTTAAGGCAATGCACTACGTAGTAATGCAAAATCATGTGTTTTGGGTTCGAAAATTTGGTCGCCTAGAAATGTTTCAGATTTATTTTATTTATTAATCTTAAGTTAGCTCACATCTTCGGTTGTGCTAATAGTTTTATAAACATATTAAACATGTACATTGTTTGGCAAACATAATCTTTCTTTGAAACGTTGGCTAAAGAAGGAGTTAGCGCAACACGGCATAACACCCCAAAAAAAATAACAAAAATACTTTTGGCCGTGAAAATCTTAAATCATATTAGTTTACAATGTGGTTCATTTATACATGTGTAATTTACCTAACTGAGAAACCAATTACAGATTTCCTCAATGTATTATTGTATTATGTATCTAAAAATGTAAACACTTTCCTTAGAACAACTAAAAAATATTATGCTATTATAACAAACGTTATTTATGTTCTATACTTTCATACTATTTTTATATTCTTCCATACTTCCTTATATTACTATATAGTCATTTACACTATTTTATGTTCTTAAATATTCCTTAATAATATATTATTTTATATTCTTTTATTATAATAATAATATTTTATTCCAGAATGTTTATATTCGTACAGAAAATCGACCACCATAACACGGGCATGTGCCTCGCATGGCGGTCGAAAAATCCTCAATGCATGTAACAAACAATTCAATGAATAAAGAAACTTAAAAAAAAAACTTCATGTCTCTTCTAAAAATAATACATCAATGTTGTGTGGCGTCATTTTAATTAAATAAAATAACAAAGTTGTTCACACAACTATTTAGTTACAATTATCAATATACTCGTATTTCAACTAATAGTTTCCTCATCAGGATACAAATATAGGTAGGTACATATTTTTCTATTCATAAACGTACTAATTTTTATTATTCTTTGAATCCTGATGAAGAAACCATTTGTTTTGAAACATGTTGATAATTGATTTTAATAAAGGTGTTAACAAAGATTTTTAAATAATAATATTAATAATATTGATTGTACGGCCGCCCCGGGAACCTTTTATTGAATAACCAACACGTCTGCCGTAGGTCACCCCAAGTAGTTCGCTACGTTTGGTGACTTAGCAGGGGTGCCCGGGTTGACAAGGTCAGGTTTGTCGGGGTCTTGGAGGCGGATTTATCTGCCCGCCAACTGCGTTGCGGGCTGAATCCGGAAAGACTGGTTGAGGGAGACCTTTTGATTTCTCCAGCCGGACTCTTTCGACCCATCGCCTTGCACTTCAAGGGTAGGGATGGTTTCATACGTCCGTCACTCCTGGACACATTGACCCTTAGATTCCTACACATCCCTTATACCATTTTCCTTTTCAGAACTTTCTCTCCTTCATTTCCCTAAAAAGACCCATAACACATCATCCCCAAAGATAACATAAGCCCTGAGGGATTTTTTTCCTCAGGACTAAAAATCATAATAATAGGATATTAATGGGAAAAATCACAAAGAAAAATAAAAATGTTTTTAAGTTTCACTGCTGGCAATACGTCACTGCGTTAAGCTTGACAAAAGGATAATTTGAATGAAACAACAATATAAACTGAGTATATTGCTTATGTCAAAACTACAGAAAATGGTATTTGCTTACCAAAAAACAGTTTACATCTTATTTTACTTAGGGCACGTCGCAATATGTAAAATAGTTCTTTACTTCTTGATGATAAAATTTGGCTATTAACTTGACATGTTTATGCTTCTGACTATTTATGCACTTTATAAGGTATTAACTGAACATTGTACAGTACAAGGTATTTAGATTACATATATGGATTGGAATGTACCCACAAGGTATGGAATGTACAATACATTGAAGTCATAAAATATGTAATGTAAAGGTTAGCAATGGATACCTACATTACATAAGGTATTTAAAAATTAAAGAATTATTATTATCTTCCACAAAACTTTCATCCCACAATCCCATCCTCCAAGTGAATAATGGCCAAATTATCAAGTTTTCACAAAGATGCTGTTGGCATCACATGCCGGTATTCACAAGTACATAATACAATGCAATGACAATGATGTAATATACAAGATACGGAATGAATAAGGTGTATCATGCACAAGAATGTACAGGTAATTGAAATTACAAGATATTTTATGTATAAATAAATTGCATTGTTCATTAAATAAATAATGATTTTAAGTATCGCTCTTATCGCAAACTACGTCAGTTCATCCCATTCTTCTAGTGAATAGTGGTACAGTATGTGAACAGCGCGACCACCGGTTCAAGTCACAGAACACAGAAGAAGCAGTTTTTGTATCACATACCGAGATTCAGCAATACACAAGATACGGAATGTTCAAGGTATGTTGTGTATTAGAGCATGTATTGTTCAAGGTATGTAATGTACGAGATACGGCATGTACAGGGTGGGTAAGTAATACAAAAGGCATATAATATACAAGTTACGAAATATGCAGGGTGTCAAATGTATAACACGTTTTAGATAAAATGTAAAATGCATAAACAATATACGGAACGCACAGAGTATAAGGAATGTATATAATATATGTATAAAAGACTTGTACTTGTAGTGTACGTAATGTACAAGATAGAAAAAGTAAACTGTACACTCTGCAAGTAATTTAATAAAATATCAGAAAATTCAAAAATAATGCTCGTCTCAATCTCACGACGTTCATCCCATCCTCCTTGTGGATAAAGATACATTCTGTGACCAGAGAGAGCGCCGGTTCAAGGTTATCAAGATGTCACATTAAAGCTGTGGGCATCACACGGGACGCGTGCAAGAATACCTACCCAACCTACCTTCTTTATTATTATACTCGCTTGGTAGCGTGATGCAACGACCATATCTCCAAGGTGCAACCGTAAATTAATAACCTGCTTCGAATCGAGAAAGATGACCTTTGCCTCTGTGGGAATGGTTTCTTTTTTATCTATCTTTGTATATTTAAGTATGAAGCGTACCTAATGAGAAAAAATGAGGCAAGTGTAAAACAAACAATCACTATTTGCTATAGAACAAAAGTGTTTCAGTTTGGATTACAAAAAAAATAATTTTAAAAACAGTTGATATTTTGATACGGGAATATCCCAATGAGTAAAAAAGCGATATCGGATGATTTTTTTAAAATTCTCACGGTCAAAATTATTAAATTGTATGGCTTTACAGGCGTTGTGTGTGGAACTTCTCGTTTTTCGGATAACTTTTCAGACGACCTTGTGGTGCAAAGAATAATACTAAAAATAAGAAAACATTAATGAAGTTGTGTGGTTATTTCAAAAATCGATACCTCAAGATTGAAATGACGTTATGATCTAGAAATAGAACTCTGACCTACAAATTCCTACAAAAAAAAAACATGATGCCAAGGTTCATTCACTTCCAGAGTTTATACTTGAAATGTTTAAATTATACAGCTAAACGCATTCCCACTCATGCGGCATACCTACGGCGAAGATATTTTATAAATGTTGTATTTACGTATCTCCCTTTTGGTTTGGGACTGTAAAAAAATCAAACTGGATCAAAATCATGACCAAGTGGAATCGACCCAGAAGCACAATGAGGAAGAGGTGGATTGAAAGCTAAAATGCTACGGAATGGTACATGAAAAATGAAAATGTAGACAAATCCAAATCAATATTTTATTATCTAGGTAATATCTGTTAATGTCCACTCATTTCATGCCTTTTTATGCAATAGAAGTTTCTCTCTTTCCCAAATGCTAATTTGCCCAACAGTTACCAAATCCAAACAAAATTATCCATTTTCGTTACCAGTTATGTCTGTGGTAACTGCTCGCTTTTCTTTTATTATTTCACTGGAAATACCTGTCAGTTTCGAATCTTAAAAGTTCAAACATAATCTCACGGAAGTGACATGCTGAATCTGAACAATAAAAACCATCCTCATCAGAAATCACTACTCTGTTCTTATTACCAAAAGGTCAGACCAAAACCAAATTCTAAAAAATTACCATGACCTATCACGTAAGGTTACATCCGTCGCTCAATTCGTATTTTTAGCTAATCATGACGTATCATGTTTTATAGGAAAAAGTATACAATCGTGAATGCCTTTTCAAACCTGAATGTTTTTTATTCTCTGACAAGGTATGCCCGAAGTAAGGTCAATTTCGCTAACTTTGATAATGATAAAAAAAATTTAAAATAAAATTTCTTTCTCCAACTTAAATGAACCTAAAAAGCCCTAGACGAAGTTATTCGAGAACAATTAGAAGCCTCGAGGCGAGGGTAAAGATGTATGAAAAATGCCAAAACCTACTTAATTTTTTTAATGACGTATCACATTCATTGTCTCATCAAATATCCTAAAAAATCATAAGCCATTAACAACACACAAATAAAATTATAATATTGAATAAAAGGAAAATACTAATAAAATCTAAACACAACAAGACACAGAAAAAAAAGTTAATGGTTGTAACCAGGAATCGAACGAGGATCTTTTATCTTACCGGAACTACGTCCCAACCACTCAACCATTGGGACCAAGTTATTATACGTCATATTTGTCGATATCATATTTCAAATTTTGAATTAAAAATATCATCTTTCAACTAATTGTTCCCATATTTTTGGCAGCTATCCTTTATACATTGATGAGTATGTACCTTAAAAAAAGTTTAAGAAAAAGTTAATCCTGAAAAATATAATAGTTCACTATGCACCACTTTGCATACAAATAATTCTAAAGCTTGTCATATAAGATGGATGACAGGCAATTTCCCCTCATCCTAGATATGGCTTCAATGCCATTCGTGCAAAATCGCATTAAGGCTCTGTCCAAAATTGTTACAAAATTAAGACTCCAATAACGGGGGTTTTCTCGACGCTCACATTTTAATTATTTTCGAAGAAAGTATTACTACTATCTTAAATGTTTCTACAGGAATAACATAAGTTGCGGATAAAAGTTATTTATATGTCAGATTAATAAAAACAGGACCTTAGCACAAAAATATTTTATGTAAAAGAGTTTGAATATTTTATAATATATATATATATACATAAAATTAGCGGCAAGCACTAGATTTAATTTTTTTAGACGGTGAAGTAGTAACTTTCAGAGAAATTCCTTTAGAACCATTTGTGATTTTAATAATACATTCATCAGAAATAATTAAAATAAACTTCAACGGAAAGTTCGATTTTCTATGCTTGCCAGGGCAAAATCGATCGTAGGTCTGTCCAATACTTTTGTGCACGGCAGCTTCACTTACGTCGTTAAGATTCTGGCTTTATTTTAGAGTATTGTCTCGTCTTCATTTCAAATCAGTATAAATCACACTTCTATGGAGTTTTTTTTCAACCTTTTTATTTTATTCGTATTTCTAGATTCCGGGCAGATAAGTGTGCCTAATGCGGAAACCGGTACGATTTGGGATTACGAATGAAGTAACTGCTATTTAAAGAACTAATCTGATATGTTATGCAAAAGTTGTTTCTTACAACGTAATCTTCAAGTTATTACACTTGACACTATAATTTCGAGTGTATCTCCGTCTGCCATAATGGAACCTATCGGAATAATTTCAAATAATTGATTATGTAGATAGATACACGAAGAAATCTCACTGACATAAAATATTCCTAATTTATTAAGAATCTCTTCGAATTATTCGTAAAACTGTTAAAAACGGGACTGCAGGCCCTTAATGAATGAATTGACGGGCTTGCTCTTAAACTTCTCTTAAAACAGAAGAATGTATTATCGCGATGTCTCGATGTCGTCGATGTCTTTAAAATTGGTCTTTTTTACAGTTAACACATTAAAATTCTGCAATTTTACAATAAATGTAATTTTTGCAATCAATACTTCTACGAGTTGCAATTTTACATTTTAGGCAATGATGTACATTTCTTAGAATGTGTTGGTAAGTATATATGTATTCGAAACAATTATTGTAAATTAAGGTGTTAAGTTTGGCGGTCAATTACATGTATACAAATTTAAAACATTTTGTCGAAAATTTTTCACGGCTAGTTTAAAAAATAACACCTAAATCACAATAACTGTGGTAAAATAATAACACGATAACAATCTCCAGAGTAAAGCTGTTAAATAAATCTTTATGTTTCCCATCAAATATAATTGTAAAGAACACATGATAATACAATATTATCGCACAATCTATTTTTAACAACTACCGCTTTTCGATAGATGGTGCAGTAAGATAAATTCATATGTCATGGAGCTGTAAAGGTTGCAGAGTGTTGTTCAAAATAACTGCGTGGAGATACTTTTTTCCGAATTTCGTTTTTGCGAAAAGAATGTACATATTAAACCATATTTTAATATATAAGTGCTGATAACGCTGAAAAGTTCTGCTGCAATAATATCGTCCATGAAAATGCAAAGAAAAAATTATAGTTATTGAAATAAAATATTAATAAATGTTAATATTAAACGTCAATATTACCAAAATGTCATAGCATAAAATAAAAATAAAACCTACACGTAACACACAAAACCAATATAAACACACATCACTCACAAACACACAAGATTATTTTCATTGTATTATTTTTTAATTTTAAATGTATTATTATGTATTTCGTATTTTTAATTTTAAATGTATTATTTTCTTTTTAAATGTATTATTTTCTCTTTAAATGTAACATGTAGATTATATTTTCATATTATAAAATGAAGGCCTCAGCACGGGCAAGCCACCCAGTGAGGCCTACATTACTGAAAAACATAAATTGTAAAAAATAATGTACCAAATAAAAAAAAAAAAAAAAAAAACGCACTATTGAGTCCCAATTACCCCCAACCGTAAGGAGCCAGTGACACTATGGCATCCCCAATGGGTTATGTTGTGAGGTTGAGGGGAGGGGAAGGAGATAAGGAAGAGGAAAGTGCGAGGGCACCTGGCTATTCAGATCTGGTCACCAAACACGGCTAAAGCCATTTCAACTCAGAATGGTGGGCTTACACGAAGGCGATAGTGAGAGTATCTTCCACTCTGGAACGTGCCGCAAGTATACTATATATTATTTAAAATGAATTAATATGAAATAACACAGATTTGAACCAGCGACCTTCGGTTTGCTAGTCGAGAGCCTTACCTCTCGACCACAGAGGCCGTCAAATTAACATGAAAAACACTATGTACCTATGCTTTTATTGTTGGTTTATTTTCATAACATGTTCAAGTATAATTATTACTCTTCTTTTTTAATATACTAGTAGTTCTATGTTCTGTGAACAGTAGAATTAGTTATGTTGATTACTCCGACTTGACAGCTCGGAACGCTCATGCCATCAAAGGTAATATCACACACGGTTACCATATTGACGATATTGACTGGACACGGTACACACATACAATTTAAAGTGATCGAGTCAATTTAGTACTTCGTTACGCTGAGTCAATCAACTTACGGTAAGTTTACATAAATAAAATAAAACACATTAAAGCAAATAAGTGATTTTAGAAAGTCAGATCCACAAAGTAGTTCGATATCTTCAGCCTTTTTGTATGAAACAAATTGGTCCTGAAAACCATAGATGTGCCACTATACAGACAGTACAATTCTCATTTGGAGCTTATTTATTATACTATACACCAATGAAAGTTTATTCCATAGACTTTAAGAGCTTTTCATTGGTGGATATACTCGTAGTTAGGCAACAATATGAGTTACCCCCTGGTCAGTTCCTTTTGGAGCCGATCGCGATTTGGTGGTTTTATGAAAAATAAACATATTGAAAATGTTGACCAACTTCCTCTGGAGTTCTTGCATCATCTAGTCAAGAATTTATTTTTGGTAAAAATCTTGATAAAGTGATAAACAATATTTTATTATTTCTTAAATTTTATCTTATTCTATAAATTATTAAGATAGCCAAGGTTACAAATTATTTGCATATAATTGAATGATGAAAGTTTTTTATATTGGAGATAAAGCCAATGTCAAAGATACTTGAATGATAAACACCAACAGGATTGTGCAAAAAATTTACCTTTTGTGTTATTTCAATAATTCAGTCAACATTTATTAAATCTTTTTCTTAGTGTGGGAAATAAATAACAAGTGTTTAATGGTATCTAATGGTTATTGTAAATTTATGCAAATATCTTTTATTTTAATGTTGGTGCATAAAATAGGATTTATTAATAAACATCAAAGATTTTTACGTTCATTGCGAAAACTTTTAGGTTTTTCAAAATGTTGTTAGGTTTTCAAACCACATATCTACAACAAGTTGTATGGGTGAAAACAAAGTTAAATTATTGCAACACTGCAATTGTAGCCAAACCCACAATCTTCTCATTTAAAATTCGAGTGGGTTAACCACTAGACCAAGAAATCTGATATTTGATTGAAAAATATCATAACAACAATTTAGCATAGAATGCTTGGGTTTTAATTTTCTCTTCTCTATACGAATATCATACACAAGAACAAAACATAATAACACAAATAGCAACCTCGCTTAACGGAATTTTCTGAGGCGATAAAAACTGGTAGGGGAAGAAGGTGCACGACGTGGCTATTCAGAATAGTTATTATTAATATTAATCATAGGTAACGTCTTATCAAACATTCTGACTTTCGTTGGTTTAGACGCTGAATTAAGATTTGATTCTCTATCGATGTTCTAATCTAAGGCGATTACTACATTATTGATATACGAATATTAAGAAATATACATTATTTATAGTACATAAATTAGTTGCTTCATTAACAACATTTTATATTTTTTTATAAGATAAATTGAAGATGTCCACTGACTCGGTAAAATTGTTTCCCTCCATTAGTATTCTGGGCAAAGAGGAATACATATGGTAGTTAGTCCCTGACTTCTAGTATTACATTGTGTAATCCGGAAGCTTATCAATTTTAGCAATACCGGACTATCAACTAAATCATTTAGAATTTTATATTGAAATACCAAGTCAGTGAAAATTCTTCTGTCTGACAATTTAAGCATATTAATATAATTTAACAGAGTGTTGTAGTTCAACATAATTGCTGGAATACCCATTTTAAAATTTATAAAACGTAAGAATTTGTTTTTAATTATTTCAACAGCTTGTAAATGTATATTATTATGTGGGTTATGAGACAGGAGAATTGTACCCATGGTGACTTCTTACATAGGCAAAATATAGCAATTGAAGACACTTTATATTTTTAACATTTGTGGTTAGCCTAGATATAAATCCCAACATTTTGAAGCCCTCATTAGAGATTTCTGTTATGTGGTTAACAAATGAAAGATTTGATTGAAAAGTGAAGTCTTTGATTTATGTTAATGTCTCGAGAGCATTATTATCAATGTAGTAATAAAAAATCACTGGATTTTTTATTCGAGAAAATCTAACTATGTGTATTTGACATTTTGAGATATTTAGGTAAAGCCTGTTTTCATTACACCAAATTAATAATTTGTTGGTATTGTCTTGGAGACTGTTGCAATGGTAAATATTTTGAATAGTTCTATAAATTTTGAGGTCATCAGCAAAAAGTAAGATAGATACATCATGAAAAATTTTTGTAGGATCATTTTTAAAAAAGATAAATAAGATTGGGCCAATGTTTGAACCCTATGGAACTCCATTTGTTGCATTATTTTTTTCCGACAAGGAGGATTTTATTCTAACAATTTGTTGTTTACCAGTGAGATTTCAAACCAGGCTAATATATTGCCACGTATCATTGACCAAGTCTTATTACATCAATGCCACGTATACCAAGCTTTCCTTATTTCCAAATGAGAATTCTATAGGAAACTGTATCAAAGGCTTTACTAAAATCAGTATAGACAGTTTTTAGTATGCCAAAAAAATATTTCAGCCTCAAATTTCGTGTATTATTTCTTTGATGGGCGGACATAAGAGTATAACTGCAAAAGTGTAACTTTTCAGGAGAGCAAAAAAACATTATTATGAACCCAATTATCTCAAGTATTTTAAGTTAGTTTAATAGGCACAAAGTTGTTTATTTATGTTTTGAGTACTGGTGTAACTATACTGTTAATACCATTGATGCCGGCATACACAAGACACATTTTCTCATATAAATCGTTAAATGGTCAAAAATGCAGTTATACTGTTATGTCCGCCCATCAAAGATTTATAATATTTTAAAAAATATCTGTCGGCTGTGCGACCTTTTTCATACAAAACTTAAATTTGGATTTAAGGCCGAAATACGCAACTAAACTGAAAAATATAATTTTTAATCAAAATATATAGGAAATATCTAGTACAGATATATGCAATTTTATTTATTGAATTATGATACATAGGCTATCGACAAATTTAATTTTGCGTGGTTTTAGAGGCCTTTTTGCTAGTTAATTGTTGATGTTAAAAAAATAATTTTACCATATGTGCTTACATGATGAAAAAAACGTTGTCGAAATGCGTTTTTGGGTAAATATTTTAATTTTATGTACGAAAACTTTGTAATCCAACGTTAATCAGTCGTTTGTAATTTAAATTAAATTTAAATAGCTACTTTCAATCTTTTGTATTTTTTAATTCATATTTTTATAGTAAATAGAACAAAACAATTTTTTATTAAGGTTCGCAAATAGTTACCAAAATTGCCTCTAAAATAATGATCACCTTAATTCTTTAATGACCTATATTTAATCATTTAAAACACAAATAAATAAAATAGCACTTATCAGTACTAGATATTTGTTACAATTTTTGATTTAAAAAATAACTATTCACTTCGATGGGGTATTTTGGCCTTAAATCAAAATGTATGTTTTGTTTAAAGGCCGCGCATCCGTATAGTGTTTTACAACATAATGGTGGCTAAAAAAATATCGTGGAAACGCAGGATCCACATAATAATCTGACAAAGGAAAAATCCCCACGAAGTAAGTTAAATCTTCATTTTTGTTGTGTTTAGAACCCGTGACTACTGGATCAATAGCAGAATGATCTTACCGCTCCTCCACAGAATTCGTTCTAACATGCATAACAATCTTACGATTAAATTAAATAAGCTTATGTTTCGAGGTTATTGTGCCAGATGTTCTCGTTTAAGTCTCACCAAAAATATAGCAACATCATCAACACCCAACGATCAGTTAAAAGTTGAACTGCCTAAATTAAATGTTTTTTCAAGGACGCGATAACTAGATTCCACGAAGTACATGCGTTCATCTATTTTTTGTACACACTTTATTGGGCGATCACTGGCCTTCGAAAAATGATAATTTATTTACATTAACATGTTTAAATTATATCGTTTTTATCAGATAGACAAATGATCGTCACTGAGGCGTCTACTAAGTAGAATTAAAATTGAAACAAACAACAGTTTTATTTTTCCTCTACCCATAGTAGCTTACTAAATAGTAAATGTTGACCAAAAGGAAACAGAATATTTGGTAACAAAAAAATCATTTTTAATATTACACTACAACTGAAATATTAATTTCTTGGATTGTAGGTTTTTGTTATTTGTCGTTAGTTTAGGTTACGTTAACATTAAACTAGTTTGTATTGTCAGTGAACAGCAGCGGAAGCACCGAGCAAATAGTTCAATCAATTCATGGCGAAAGTGTTTGTGTACAATGGTGTTTTAATTTAATGCTGTATTCCCGCTGGTGGATGGTCAGGTCAGTAATTCGCTAAATCGTTAATGTTGTTACGAACAGGTGAAATGAAAGCGAGTGAAAATTAAACCTTCGTTGTTTGTTTTATGAACTTCTGAAATCAAACACGCAGAAAAATTAATATTGTTTTTAAGAATCTCCTTAAATTACTAGTAATCCGGTTAAAAACGGTATTGCAGGCCGTTTCCAGATAAACTTCTAGTAAATTCCTAATATATCGAAACAGGTATTCATGCTGTATTTGCCTTGATAATATATAATTAAATATTACGATTATTATGAACACAGGTTCCGACATCGTGATAATACACATATTCTTATTTAAAAGTTTATCAAGAAACCTATGAATTCATACTTTTTAAGGGCCTGCAATCCCGTTTTTATCTGGATTACCAATGAGATTGAAGAGATTCCAAATAAATTATTATTCTTTATGACATCTAACAAATTCGCTAGTCCCTATCTGCAACAACAATAAACTAATATTGATAATATTGAATTTATGAACATCACCATGTTAGAGATAGCCAATTACAATTTTTTATTTGATAAAAATCTGTTAAAATGTAATTCTTCATTCTTTAGATATGTGATGCAATTCGTCTTAACTCGTGGTGAAAAATGGTGGTCAATAAAATATAATAATGTCAACTTATCTAATTTTAAACCTGCAGACAGAAATTCTTCCTGAAAGGAACGTACTATCGGACACATAAACCTGCAGATAGAAATTCTTCCTGATAGGAACATACTATCGGACACATAAACCTACAAATAGAAATTCTTCCTGATAGGAACATACTATCGGATACGTATTCCTGCAGGAATTCTTTCCGGTGGCAACAATCATATTGCTGTAAAATACGGCAGAATACACCATCTGAGGAAATTGTTTGGACATCGAAATACCAATCCATATTTTCTAAATAGGTGTACATTAAAATTACACACCACATTTTTTAGACGTCATGTGCTATTCTAAGCCGGGTGTTTCTACAATGTGTTTTATTTGCGCTTCAGTTTTTTACACTCCCTAGCTGTTTTTATGAGTGCCACGCGAAGTTTTTTCCCCGATGGTTTTTATGCCCGTCGATACGTTGTGTCGCACTTATTATAATATCTTAATGCGTCAAGAAAATGAATACAGTGTTGGTAGCTCCCAATCGAAGTATGATACAGTTAACAAATGACGTAAGTTGATATGATCGCATTAGCTCAGTGGTCAGAGCAGTTTCCCAGTAAGGAAGAGGTTCTGGGGTCAATTTCTAGATGCGACTGAATCTTTTTCTGTCTTTTCTGTTTCACATTTTTCGCTTGGTTAAGTTCGTTAACGATTAAATATTACAATTCGACATCAATATTACAAAACGTCTTCAACGATTAAATATTACAATTTCAGGTTTTTACTCATTGAGTAATATTTTAACACACTTACAAAAACTTGCTTAAAAATTAATATACCAACAAAAAAAATAATTTATAGTTCACAAACAAAACCATGTGAAATAAATATTATAAAAAAAATATAAAAGAAAAAAAATATTGTAATATCATTGAGTAACCTTCTGATTTTCAATGTCCAATTTGAAGTCATATAGAAAAACTCCAACACATAATTGACACTTCAACAATTTGTTTTGTCTACAAAAAAACTAAAGCATGTACGCACATAATTGAACTAATTTATATATATTTTTTTATAAATCCGCCTCCCTATTTTACGTAATGTAATATTTTTTGACGTGAAATTATAAATCTCACCTCTTTATACTTGCTGTTCTCCGGGTTTATCGAGATAAGAAAATGGTCCATTGTTACACACTTATAAGAAATTTTACTGCACAATTATTTTGAGTAACATAAATTGCTTCTAAACGACTTTTGAGTTATGTGACCTTCTCAACCCAGGAACAATATTATATAGAGTTCATCAATCAGATAATATTTAATACTGGTTTGTAATGGTTATTTTCAGAAACTAAACGAATTTAAAGTGGGTATTTTAACAGCGTTTTGTAATGGCTACTCCTCTGTCTAGAAGTTTATTTATTTATTTCAAAAGAGAAAACATTGCTTAGATGCGAAGATAAGAAAGATGGACGAAGTTAATTGTAAATAATGTGTTCTTCGTGGATAGGGTGACCCAATATTTCATGCTCCACTTCTAATCTACTGTAACCATCTATATAATAAAATTAAATCAAATAAAACACTTTGTTTATTAACCACGACTTTATTATTATTACATCAATATAATAAATAATAATGTAATAATAATAAAGAATGATGTAATAATAATAAAGTCGTGGTTAATAAACAAAGTGTTTTATTTGATTTAATATAATATGTCTAACCACAAAGTGATTGCTTCCTACGAAAAAATATATAATAAAATGTTTGCAATAATATGTCAAAAATTCTACTTGATATATTGTATAAAATTTAATTAATAGGAACCCAATAGATAAAAAAAAGTCTTTTTGGGTCATGTAGCAGATCTCAACAAAAATAGGAAAAAATTACATTGAATAACTAATAAACATTTAAAAAAAATAATTTAAGCAATAATTATTTGCCTGAAACACAAATATAAATTGAAAAAATTTCCGAGAAAAAATAAATGCCGCCGGCGGGAAATGAACCCGCACCTTATGATTGCCGATCAATTCCCGTAATTCAATTCCCTTCAATTCCCGTCAGCGGCATTTATTTTTTCTCGGAAGATTTTTTCAATTTACATTTTTTGTTTCAGACTAATAATTATGGCTTATAATAATTTGTTATCCTTTGTGCTTTGCAAAAAAACCTTGTCCTGTATACATAAGTTTACCATTAATAAAAAATAATAATAAATATTTTTTTATAATTTATTTTTAATCTAAATAAATGTCACGTTTTTTGACTTGATACTCTATTTGCCTTTAGGTTCTTACACAGATATTATAACCTTGGTTAGTAATAGAACAATATTTTGCTAAATATTTTTAAACCCGAGCATCATTTTTTTCCGTTTTTCATTTTTGTAAAGAGACTAAAGACGGATTGTTTCATAGAATTCGAACAATTTGTCAAATTTCAAAGTTGATTTTTTTTTTGTTCTGTGGAGGTTCTATTCAAGTTCTGTCTTATGATAATTGAACTCGAATAGAACCTTCACAGAACTTGCAAATCGACGAAATTTAATGAATTGTTCAAATTCCGTGAAACAACTCTTCCTAACTATTCAATTTATTCCATAAAAACTCGATCTTTTCGACTTTCGTTAGATTTTTACTCTTAAAATTCTCACAGATTAAACAAATGTAAATCCAATATTTGCTTAATTACCTAGATGATCTTAACACTAAATAATATTATGAAAACGAATAGTATTTAAAATATTTATAATTCACAAGAAATTACAGTGAACACAGAATTGAATGAAATAAATGATTTTTATCTTTCTTCCCACCCAGCAGAATTTTCTCACCTTGTTCCCGTCACAGCCTGTATTGGTTAAAAGTACTATCATAGGAAATTCTCTTTCTTTTCAAGAGATCAGTGCAATTATTTGCTCACTACTTTCACCTCTCCACATCGTGTACCTATGCATTAAAGTGCATTACCCATTCCCATTAGAAATATTAACTGTTAGGTATGAAATACTTTATCCCTAAGAAAAACTTTAAACGCTGGTTTCCTGATAATTATAGTGTTAGTTATAATTTTATCTATTTTCTCACGAGTATCAAAATTTGTTAACATTAGTATTTATGTGTGCATTTCTGAATCAGAAAGTTATTACGTACTCACCCTTTTCTAATAGACGGAGTTATTTTCAAGATAATCGAATGAATTTCGAACAAGGAAATATCGAAAAATGATGTAGGTAGGTACTTGATTTTATTCCAAGTGTCTCTGGACTTCATACAGTTTTATGAAATCTTTTTCCTTGTCAAACATGAATATGAAACAAACATATTTATTTATATGGCTTATATTATTTTTGGTCCGTTTAATGAATATATAAAAGGTTCACAGCTCATTATTGAAATCATGTTGCGAACTTACATTGTTCTTCGATTCACCAGAGCTCTCAATTTGTGAATTTTCCTGCTTTAACACATAGATTTTATGTTAGTAAAACTGCCTTACCATTGTTATTTCTAGTAATCAACAAACAATATCGATATTTGTCAAATCCAAAACATGCATTATCACCATGCCAATCTTTGAAACCAAAACAATAAATCTCACCATTTCCGTTGTTTAATATTGCAGGTCACCATTAACCTTCTTGCCTTCGTATGTCTTCTACAACGTTTAGCAGTGGCCTTCGAAACAATCGATTGATCACTAGATCTTCCCATCGATATATCATCTCTAGATATGGCGTGTCTTACAAACGTGGTAGAATAATTCGGCAAACCAATAAATAAGTAATTTCATAATCAAACTCTCCATCTGATTCCGTTGCCTCGCTTCGAAAACTTAATATCTCCTTAGACAAAGTTTGCTCCTTGCAGACCAAAAAAGAGTAAAAAGTAATGCTTTTTGAGATTTTTGACTGCGAAATAACGAACATTCTTTTTGATAAATGTTTTCAGTTCACGTTTATACCATTTTCAACATCCACACGGCCTATTTAGGTTTTGTTGGTCGATGCATCTTCCTCTTCAAATCATAGTATAAAGGTGCGATTTAGTTGCCTAATGATACATCGATGTATTAGACTTAGTTGGTCGATGGGAAGGTATAAGTTATTCTTTTCGCAGTGCAGTCACATCCTTCTTTTTGTACTCGAATGTACAAAACGGATGGATCATTTTTGTATTTAATTACATAAATTTCAATTAATACCGTATTGCCCGCCGCGCCGACATTGCACATTATATTTTAGTGGGTATTTAGCTTACCTAAAGCAGTTTCAATTAATGTATTCATGAAATGTGATTTTTTTTACTAAATAATTGATTAAAAAAGTGAAACACAATAATATTATACCCAAAGATTGTTCCTCTGAGAATTAAATAACAAATAAAGCACAGTTCACACTAGCTCACTCTAGACCAAAGATAAAAGGAATTCTATTATCTTTGCTCAAGACCAACACTCCAAAGAAATTCAACTCATATGAGAATGACATCTTGATTAAATAGATCATTCTGTGAATAATACTTACATATATTCTGGAAGACTTTTTGATCTCAGGTTCAGTAAATCACTTTAAATCAGGGGTTTTAAAATGCAGTAGTTTTGCCTCCGGAAAGAGAGATAATGATAATAAGAGATTTAATATACAGTCTTTAACGAGATATCACAGTCAGTGAATTTCACTGAATAATAACGAATTTACCTGTTTGAATTATTGACAAGAGAAAGGGCGATGAGATAATAATGAGAAGTTCATTTAACCTAGAATTAATTTACTTGGTTTTACAAAGAAAGTAAAAGGTATTTAGAAGCTGACCCCTTAGAATTAAGTGTAAACATTTTATCGTAAGATATATTCGATAAATACACCATTTTAACACCACAGCAACGTATACTTGAGGTTTCTACATAAGAGATCCCGTGATAGATGAGACGTGAAGCGAAGAAATAGGTTCTACTTTTTTACCATAACTGACTTTCAACGCTCCCAACTCTCACAACACTTCAACGAGATGTTAGTACGCAACACCGCCTGCAATTGTATAACTCTATAGTCTTGATCGCCCCGAAATGGGAAGTGTGTGAAAAAATAATAAATTTAATAACTCCCTCCATACATGAACCGTTTTACAATACAACGAATTCAGGCAAGTGCAAACATATTTTGTTAATTTATGGTATCTTATTCATTTTATTAATAATGTATAAAAAATATTATTTTGTACTAATAATTGTTAAATTGTTTATTGTAAGTGTTAGTTGCAAAACACCCATCGTATTGTATGTTCTCAACCTTTTTCGGAAATGCTCAAGAACACCTACAAATAAATCATTGATATTATACATTCGGGAAGTGTGACTATGTAAATCCGGATATAACGTTGGTAACGAGGGAATCCTAATCTAAATTCCTACTATTGTCAAGGTTGTTTCATCAAATTTATTGAAGAGTGCCTCGCCTTCATTACAGTGGGAGTAGTGTAAATCGAAGGCTGCTATGTGTTCAGTTAGGCTGAAAATAATGAAGAATCAGCTATTCAAAGATATTGACTTCGATCAAACTATATGAAGCTTAGTGAATGCTTTACAGATTTAAAGGTTATAATGTTAAGACACCGCTAAAGCGTAAGGATTGGTATTATCTTACAGAAAACGTTAGAAAAAGAGCTTTAGGCAATTCCCATAAAATATTGTTTACAGCGCTCTGGTTGAAACAAACAAGAAATCACAGTATCGCAATAAAATGTAATACGTACAATGCACGTATCTCAAGCCTTAGATCTTAATTACTCGTAATGTTTTTGAAGTATGTACACATGGTTTTAAAAATAAATAAATTATTATTTATAAAGTATGCTCAAATGCCGAAGCTCTTTGATGTCTTTTAATTGTGATAAATAGTAATGGTGAAGGAAAAAAACGAGAGTAGGTGAGAGTTGTCGGCTTTATGATGCTTCAATAATAGCAATATTTCCCCAAACCGCATAAAGTAATATACAAACTGATCTATTCTCTTGGAATAAAAAGATCAAATCGATTTTTTCTCATCAGTCTGTCGTCGATGGCAGAGTCGTTGATGGCACATTGTGTGTAAAATAGAAGTATTAACACGTGGGTGTTATTGTTCTATTAGAAACAAAATAAATATGCAGATTAGCACACAAACAGTGGGTTTAATAAGTATCGTATTGTCTTAAATTTTAAAGGCACCATAACCAAAACCTATTCAGTTTCAATCAGAAAAATGTCATAAAAGAACGACAGATTTCACAACGTAATTTATCGCTCCTGCGATCCGATGTTTGGTACAGGTGCCTACTAAACATGTTGGTAATTGCATATACGGTGAAGAAGTATTTCTTGATCTCAATTTAAACATATTCATGTCTGATTACCTGATTAATATTCATTACTTTGATGGATGAATGCCGTCGCTGTAGGGAACCGCACAGTGGATACTTAATTGAAACAAAATGGACTAGTTACATTACCTTTTCTCGCCATTATAAATCTTTGCCAGGTTAGGTAATACTATCAGCTTCACCTATTACTGGTGAAATGTGGTGTATCTACTTATGCTGTCATCGTAAATTACCTAATTTAGCGAAATTTATTCTAGAACTTAACGTTTTTAACATAATGATTTACATATTTTGAAGTGATTATATAGTTGGATGTGCCGAGCTCTGAGCATGACAACATCTTGTTTGGACTACGATTGAAGTTAGCTTGTTTGCATGAATATTTTTAAAATACTTGAAAAAATACAACATACTTTAATAAATCAAGAGGTTTTAAAGATTTCATAAAAAAAAATCGATATCACAGACGAAAACACCATTTATTTCGGTTTTTTTTTTCATTCTTAAAGAATCACATATTACTTCAATGATATAATTTTAATCGATTTAGAATTTAATATCTAAGCAATAATCGGTCATTTCGCAATAAATTCCTCGAATATGCCCAACACAAATTTTAATACGGATAAAAAGGAAAACTTTTTACGGGTTGAACCTCTGACCCAAGATGTAAAATCAGAAGTAGCCAGAAAAGCAGACCCGCGATCTCTCTCGTTTCTCGCGTCGATCAACTGCTCGTAACTTCATAACGTCATAACGCTTCGAGTGTCTACCAAAAACACTACTTTGACAGACAGGGCGACAGGAGTCAGTGAGAGAAAATAAACTGATAGAGGAATGAGGGGTAACCGGAGGCAATTTTTACATTTGGATTTTTGTATTAATTTAAAAAAAAATGTTTATTAAGGTATCTCAAACAAGCACTAAACCTTAATAAGGTTCATTAGTCAAAATTTGCATTTAAAAGTTCACATTCATGTCGACTGGGAACCCTTATTTGGCCCATAGGCGGGGTAATCATACGCATACCGTCGTGTAAGTGTTCGCACTCTGCTTGACCTATCCGGATGCTTCCTTACTCGGAGAATATATGAAAAATAAATTGCACTTATAAAACAGATGAATGATTATCTATAAGAGAATAGCCTCTTTGTATCCATGAAACTTACACTTTGTTACTAAAAATTACCATGGACCACACCATTCTGACACAATTGGTTACGCAATAGCACTCATCGCTAGCAAAGGTAAAACAAATAAGAAAACCATGATAAAAGACTAATTTACTTGTCAATTTATTTACTTTTTGCGCAGGGCTCACCGTACACACAATCGGATTCAAGGTACAATCAATACAGAATTGAGGAATAAGCGCGGGGGGATCATGCACGAATTTGTCGCAAACATTTGCACAAATTCAGCATTCCCACCGCGTACAGTTACCCCACGTCACTCTACATATTATGTTTTTTCTAGTATATTAAAGTTTAATAAACTCACCGTGAACGCCACCTTACACTTATTCATCATTTTGAACGCCATTTCGCCTTAACTTTTTTCCTGGTTCAACTCGGCTTTCTTATTCACCAGTGCGCGAAGATCTGCAAAGAAAGGAAACGGTTATAAAAACAAATTGCACTTGTAAAAAATGATGATTGCTCATCGTCTGTATCGAATATGGTGCATTTCATGAATCTGGTTCGGTTGCGAAGTATTTAACCGTGACTGCAAACTCAATCGACATTTTAAATCGCAACGGAGACGCCAATCACTCATGCCCAATGGATAATTTGATGTCTAACTTATTGTAAACACGGATGGCTTCGCTTAATTGTCTAAAGTCAACATAACAATACATCTTCGATAGATTGAGTCAATAAATACTTCACATAAGTTTAAAGCCGTGGCTTAAAGTGGACAATACAAAAAGCAGACAGTGTAAACAACATTTTGAAATCATTGTTCTCTTCCGGATATATTTATATGAGATTTCCACGGTCAACAGTCTGATATTGGTTTTCTTTTGGGATTTTTATTCATGCTATGCTTCCTCCTCTTTCTTAACCCTTTCAGACCGTGTGTATATTTGAAAAGCAAAGCTAGTAAAAAATGGCGGTTTTCTTTTTCCAAACTGCTAGTATATAAAAATTATAAAGTATTGAAAAAAATACATTAAAAATTAAAAAAACTCTACAAATTTTTATCCAACATCAAATGTATTCTACAATTTATAAATAGATATTTTAGTATGGGATAAAATCTGTTGTTGACTGATGATCTCTACGAACTGGATCAAAAATTATTATTTCGAATGATGCACATGATGAATGATGGTGTTGGACAGTAAGTAATATATAGACTGGGGTGGGGTAGTTTGGCCTAAAGTTCTAAGCGTTAGTTCTAAGCGACATAATTCTTGTATTTTATTGAAAAAATCTAATCGGATACCAATACGACTTCTACATGTTTTGCTCCAAACAAGTTTAGGAATCGCTGGTTAAAGTCTGTCAGGTTCGTCCTGTCACACCTTGTATATTAATTTGCCAGCCAATTATTGTGTAAAAATACCAGTTTCACGTCCTAATTACTGTACGCGTCAAACTGAACAAATCAATTAGGCACATAAATAACTTAATTATCTTAAACTTGTTATTTACAGAAATATCCTTAACAAGATTGTAGCCCCACTTGCCCACGTATCATTATGACTCCAAAACAAATAAAAATGCTTACAAGTTTGTTATAATTTAGAGCAGATTAGCAGGCAAAGTGACGTGCCACCATGTTTAGTAGATTTATAACGAAAAAATGCTTTCACTTTTTAGCAATGCCAATTGCCCGATTTGTTAATTGTGTAATAATTGAATTTGAATTTTATTGCAAATCTCACAACGTGGACTGAAATAACGACGCAATTCATTTGCATATTGGAATTCGAAAAATATCTCAATTAAGTACACATTTATTTTTTGTTTTATTTAGATAAGTCCTTTGAAATTAAGCATTAAATGAGACTGAATATGTTTTTGCATAATATTTTAATATGCAGGTTCAGATCCATAAAGTTTAGTAATATTCATACCGCTGAATTATTTTCAATACTTTATTTAAATTCAAGCATTATTTGGACCTTAACGGGCTGACATTTTTTAAATTGAAAAAAAAAATTAATACTTTCCAAAATTTTTCAGAGTGCATAAATGGAATCTGTTTTATTTAATTTTTCCACATGCAGATAAATATATTTATAACGGGTTGCGCATTGTAAGGTCACGCCATGATGGAAAAAATGTGTTTTTTTAAACAAAGGTTCTTTGAATGTTAACTCTGTCTCAATCACTTTCTGGTCTTACATATTATTAAATAAAAATAATACACTTTGTTTAAAAACCACGAATTATTGTAATTTTTACTAAGTCCGACCGGTTTCGCTTGGCAGAAGCATCTTCTGGGTTCAAAATTTAACTGAAATTTTCAGATTTAACCATCAAGATGCTTCAACCAAGTGAAACCGATGCATTAAATTTATTTTTATTCTGAAAAAGCACGATGATCTAATGAAAGGTAACGGTACGCCACTGGTACATGCGAACATTAAAGAAACCAGCGATTTTTGTGTAATTAATTATCAAAATTATACGATAATTATAGGGATTAGGAGCAAGGTTATGCTATCAAAAAAGGGTGTACTCTAGATAAGAGATATAACTTTTATACCAATGCAGGCTTTACTCAAGAACGTGTTATAAAGCAGCTAGAATAAAATCCCGAAGGCGTATGTGCCGTAAAAAAACATGTATTGCCGAATTACTAATTAAGATAAGCCATTAGTATTATTTTAGCTTTAAGAATACTAGTCTGATATAAATTATTGTGTTAATTACTATAATATATTTCCTTTGGAGATGGTTAATGCACGAAGAATCTCTTCACTGAAGATAACTGGTCATTGTGTTAAAAGAACTATAATTTAAACGTACTTAAGATTATGAAATGGACAGTTATATAACGTATCAGATAGAAATAGCTGTGAATGAAAAAAGTATCAGAATTATATATGACGTTAAAATGGTTTAAATAAGCCAGATCGTCCGAGAAAGATACGCAGCACATACTTGAGTCGGGTCAGTTCAAAAGTTTGAATGGCAGAACATTGTGAATAAGTTGATGAGTGTGGGCGAGTACCTTGTTATGTTAGGTTAGGTTACATCCTCTCAGGAAATGGCGTTACTAGTTAGTATAAAATAATATTATTAAAAAAAAACACGACGACGATGATGCATTATCTACATTTGGAACATAGTTTCCGAATATTAGCAAAGGATTATGTAATCCAAAAGACAATAAGAACTGAAAACTTTCTACGCCAAAACATTAGTAAAAAGTGTTTTAGTGGCCATTACTAAAACCTCACATTTGTAATACAAAAGATTATGCAAATTCCAATTCAATGCGCTCTGAACAGACAATGACTGTCTTTGTCCCGTCCATGGCAGCCGAACTACAGAACTTAACATATTTATTTATCGTATCTTGTAATTTTAACTGTTTATCATCTGATTCAAGTGATCTAACTTTTTAATGTAATTTAAAACCCAAATAAAAGCTTTTTAAATTATTGTTGTCTGGAATAGATACAAGCATAATACAATGTGCCCGTCCCTAATGTTACAAAACGATTACCAATTGTTTATCGATTCGATAGAAATTTAATGAATAACTTGAAAAATATTCATTCAATTCTGGCATTCGTGTAAATGCATGATTTGTTAAGGAGTTTTCTGGTTCGATCTCGTCGAAATTGAAAAAAAAATTGCATTGGACTATCTGTAATCACATATTTATTTTGAAAAGAAAGACTTACGAATAACTTGACAATAATTATTTTTATAAGCAATAATTGTTCGCCTGAAACACTCATCCACATTGAAAAAATCTCCTGATAAAAAATACATGACGCCAACGGGACTCGAACCCGTGTCCATTCCAAAAAAAAAAAAAAAATAATAATGAACTTGACAATAATTTTAAATCTCCTACTACCACCACATTAAACGAAAATGTTGTTTGTGTCGTGATGGAGGACTTAGCCAGGTGAGGAATTGAACTCACGACGCCTGGTTGGGACCTAGACGCGATGCCAATTCAGCAACTGACCTGTCAAATATCAAAATATGTAATTAATCGTATTTATTTGTAAATTATTTTGAATTGAAATCAAAATTATTTTTTGTTCGTGATGTATTAAAAAATATAGCTCTTGGTATCGATTCTCCAATCCTAGCCGGTCGCAATCGCCGTCGAAAGTACATACATTGCTCGACATTCTTATTCTTGAGTCTCGTCGAAGGTACATACTTACATACACCAAACGTCAAAAGTCGTTCCACTCGAACAACGAGTGGGTCGAACCACTCGTTGTTCGAGTGGAATGACTTCGTCGAAAATCGAGACCCTGGTACGTGAATATAAAATAATCTACATCCCGCATGAAAAATTTAAAGACTAAACTATGAAAAAAGTCTTCGTAGAGTGTTTTTTTTAAATTTCATATCTCTTAAAAATTGATAAATTAGTACGAGATGTGATAAATGTGTAAAATTGTGTTTGATTAAGAACATACTGTTCAATTTTGGTTGTAAGTACTAGAGAAAAATTAGAATTGCTAATTTATTAAGAATGTCTTGAATTATTGGTAATCCAGTTAAAAACAGGATTGCATGCCCTTAACGAATGAATTAATAGGAAACCTGATAAACTTTTAGTAAAACGCGAATATATTATCACGACGAAGGAATACTTGTTCATAAAATTTCATATATTTTCGCTTTTCGTCAGTACATATTATGAACATGTGTTCCGACATATTACGAATTTATTAAAAGTTTATTAGGATACGGCCTGCAATCCCGTTTTTAACCGGATTACGAATAATTTTAAGAGATTCTTAATAAAATAACCAATACTCATTTTTTTCAGTGTAATTGTAAGTAATCAATTGATCCATCATCCATCTCTCAAAGGTTACGAAGATTTCAAAAAAAGATGCGTGGGTACTTAACTCACGACCTCAAACTCAAACCAATAACTAATAAAATCTGTTGTTTTTACAGCTTGTATTGTACTGCAATGTGGTATATAATAAACCCATTAATTATTTCATCACAACCTCGGCCGCGTAATAGAATCTGTTATATTTTAATTGAATGTTGAATGGGAGTTAGCGCCGTGATCTACTCTGATCTATTCCATCTGATAGCTCACCTGACCCTCGACATATTGTTCTACATTAAAGCAATCACCCACTCGTAATATATTTTGACAGTTACTGAGATGTCTATATTTTACCCCGAAGGTTGCAACCATCACGAGCGTGTTACACTACAAAGAACAATGTGGACTGTGGAGTATATAAATATATTATTAAATTATTAATCTGATCACCGTTGATTACTCCTACGAATATTTTAAACTTTAATCATGTTTTTTTGTTCCTTGTCAAAACATAACAGAACGTTGAAATAAAGTTGAGAAAGTATAGAAAAAAACCACACCTAACCTAACCTGTTATGTTTTCTCAGTGTTTTATCGTATACACGAGTGCACTATTTCAGAGCACTTCTCCGCCACCACATGGGAAGCTTATGGCGCAGACTACGCCAATCAAATAATACAATCATCACCGCCATGGTTGTCTGGATGGAGTCCCCCCTGATGGCCCTCTGGAGACGGAAGACGGTCAAATATCCTCCACAAACAATCTTTTAACATTTTTCACTCGCATTGCGCAAACGCTAATGCGAATGGTAGCAGAAGTCGGGGACGTCCGAGGAAGACATGGCACGATCAAGTGATTTAGATACTTTAATCGGGCCATAACGAGAGTTAGAATAATAGAGGAGTTTGGATGTATGAATGTGAATGAGTCTATTAATGTTTGCCAAGACCGAGTTGTTTGGCGGTCCGTCTTATCTTTCTACCCCTGCAGGGAAACGGCGTGATGGTTAGTTAGTTAGTTAACATTTTTCACTTCTTTGCGCATTTTTTTATTCTTTGGTTTCCTGTTCTTATTGTCTAATTTATTTTTATTATAATATATCTTATTTATTTATATTATTTCTAAATTTTAAATGTATTGTATTGCACCACCCCTGCATACATTCTGGAATATTAATATTATTATCCGATTACCGTTTTTTTACTGATACCTGATTAAGATCATCTGAAACATATGATCTCTTAATTAACTTATTGTTTTTTTGTTATTTGTTTTTGGGGTATTATTGTTGTTCTTATTGTTGTTCATTTTTCATCAACTTATTGTTGTTCATTTTTAATTTGATTAGTTGCATCAAGATGTTCTAAAAACATAATTTCTTTCATGATGCAGTTGTCGAAAGATTTCAAAACTGCAATATCATTCAACTTACGTAAGTTGTTTATGAATTCAATTTATATTATGATCAACATGCAATTTATTATGTTGTTCATATAATTAAACGCTCGTGTTCTATCTTACTCTTTGATTGTTATTCATTACGGGTTTAATTTTTTTTTCTTAAATGAAAAAGAATAACTATTTTTAAATTTATTTTGGGACCCATCATACAGGGTGTAACAGGATGTACCCGACGGAATTTGACCAGCGAGTTCTTCTGTACTTGAGGCAAGCCCATTTGAACCACGTACACAGCCCTTAACCCTTTCACACCCGCATTATTGTTTCCACGTATATAAAATATGTAATGCTTGATAATACCTCAGAAAATTTTTGGTATTTATTTAGAAATTATTCTATGTTAATTTAGATTACATTTATTTATTTATTTTATTGATACATGATTTAAAGAGTACATGTTATTTTTTGTGATATTTCACCCTCCATGCTAGGGATGAACCTGTGTTATGGCGGGTGAATTTTACAGTTTGCGAACATAGAATCTATACAATATTATAATATAAAAAATTAAAATAATGTATAGCTAGTTTGGGTTGCAAGAAGAGGATGGAGAAGTAAGAAGATGAAAAATTTGAGAAACATTAAAAGATTACAAGCTATACGAAAACAAAAACATGGCTCTTCTAAATCGCTACCGTTACAGAAAAAAAATCACAAAGTGCCCGTTAATTTGAATTAACACTGGGGTTGAAAGGGTTAACTTGGGTTTAGAGAATAAAATAATTTCAGAATATCAAGAAGAGTAATTATATTTGTATATACATTTCATAAATTTTACGGATTTCCCTCATTTTTTATTTCAATCCCCTTTTTACGCCAACTAACATTATTTTTTTTATGTAAACAACACTGTATTTCGCCATTATAAAATAATAGGTATAACTAAAAAGAATAACTGCGTCTATATCATTAAATACATTTGCTTTATTGTCGAAAGCCGAAACCAAACTCGAGAAAGCGCAACACATTATTGCATTTCTAGCGACTAAGATAATTAAAATAAAATCTGTTTTACTAGTAGATTTACAAATGCCTTTAAAAGCAAACGGTTGGAGAAATACAAGAACAAGAAAATAAAGATGTACAATAATTAACTACTTAAGAAAAATTACATTTATGTAGTGCAAAGTTCAGCTGCCGGTGCGTGGCATTAAACATTGTTTATCGCGGCGCACAAAGATCGTCTTGTTTTGGCTTAGGTTATGAAATTTCACCGTCAGGGGGATTGTTTTTTTTTTGTATGAAGTATTTTGTATTGATTCTATATCGTTAGCAGTTATTTCGTCCTGTATTATTTTTAGGCTTATTTTATTTTACTGTACATATTTTAATATTGTTATTTGTGTTTTTGTGCATATTGTAGGCATCCTGCAGCCTAATCACTGTGCAGGGACATTGGAGGTCTAGATTCATTTTATAATAAATATAGAGTCGTGTAACCAAAAAAAATTAGAGTGCTTGTGAGAGCCCTGAAGGAGTAACCATCTGTTACTTATACCAGGGCGGGTAAGCGGTGGATAACCTCCAGTGATTCTATATCGCACTGCATGGGAATATCGGATTACTATTTGACCATATTTTTTAGTCGGGTCGATTTTAGAGGCAGAATGGCGTGCTGTTTATAATGTGCTAATATTATAACAATGCAAGAGTGTGTCATAATCTAATATTTTTATGGGGGTTCATTGCACAAACGCACTTTAGAGAAAAGTATCGGGTACGTCCTGTTACACCTTGTATAGTTTTATTTATTCACAAGTACTTGGATCTGTGTCTTAGATATTTAGATAAAATATCTTCCACGAGGCTTCAATGGATGTGAAAACTATCCGAAAGATGCCTTTCGCGGGAACCATTGAAAACAAAATTAAGTGATGTCTTTTAAAAATATAAATCTAGGAATGGTTGCGAAATGTGAAAGGAATGTGGTGAAACCGAACAGTATCGTGTGTGTATTTAATGATAGCGAAACCGGCAGGCAACAAATATGTGAATATATTATTTCAGAAAGAGTGTGAAATGATGATTGTGAAATGATCTATTTTAAGCATGCTATCTAATTGTGTTGGCTGTTGTGGATAACAATATAAGCCAAATATTTAACGTTTACCAAATTCATCAATAATTTGTCAACAGTTCGATTTAGGACATAAACCGAAATAAAACTAAATATTGGAGATTTCACACGCAATCGTTTATTTTAATACCGTGTATTTTATTGGCAATATCGAATGATTGCTTGATTAAGCGTAGAGACGCAACTTTACTGTATTTGAAAATAATAAAGTTTGGATTCAAGTTCATATCGATAGTAATATGAGACCTGAAAACCTTGACAAAACTACGATATTTCTTCACGTTTGACACATATTGGTTCGTTGAAATCTCTGTTATTTGTATATAAACATAATAATTGTGCAAGATAAAATTTTATTTTTGGAAACGGTGTAACTTTGTGTGCTTATATTATTTTTTTAAAAGAACACGTCGACCGGTTTTATTCTCGTTTACACAAATATTTATTGTCTTTAGTTAGATATACTACTATGCCTAAAATAATTGCCAGAGGTATACAATAATCTATATGTTCGGGGGTATCTCTACCACAGAATTTTGGGCTTCCAATTCACTACTTGCTTATCTTATTGCTAAAAATTATCATCAAGACATAATAACTGCTTAAACATAGAATAAACCAAATGAATATGTGTGTACTGATGTAATATCAATCAGCTGTTGATTTACCAAAACAAATAAACAAAGGTTCAAAATCTAGAGAGTTCGCGACAAAACTACGAGACTGCTGATGCTGGGAGCAATAGATCCAAATTCATTTAAATTTATAATAGACGTTTACAATGCAGAACCCTTGGGCATGGGCACCTAATAAAAACTCAACCGGATCAGCTAACAATCAATATGATCATTGTGGAATGTCTAGGTGTTCCCCACACAATGTAATATGTTATAATTTGACATTTAAGTCGTGTGACGACAACACAAAGGTATGAAGACTTGTCGAAGATCGTGATTTATTAGCACGTACCATGGAGCCTATAAGAATAATTGTTATTATCCATTTGCAATAACATAACAGACCATTAAACGTATTACCTTTAAACATTGACATTAAATTGAATATTATTATCGATAACTTTTAATGTACTACAAGATAAACAGTCGGTTTTAAAACTAACAGAACGCCAACGTAAAATAAAAATAAACGATAAGAAAAAATTGGGATAGATATTTCGAAAAAATATTTTTAAGAAATGTTATGTGTTCTATTTTAAATAATAAGAAAAACAGTTATAAGGTTAGCAGTTTCAAACGAACAAAGATGTATGTATATTTATTTTTTCACTAATTTTACTAATGTGATTTTGGTTTCATTTCATTGCAGGCAACCCACGCGTTTATTGTCAATAATTAATATAGGTACGGCAGTAATTAATATATATGCAAGTACGTTACCCGCCTTACGATGTCTGATCTGAGATGTGAAAAGAAGTTGTTCGTTTTGTCCTCTTTTGTCGTGTTCTCTTTAGGTTTACGTTGACTGTAAAATTTACCTCAATATTCACTTAATTAAATAACATTGTTTGACATTGATTTATGTTGTCTTCTGTGCTTCCTGTATAATGTTATACCTACTGGGAAGACCCAATCCCGCGGACATCCTGTTGAAAAGTAATTGTTAAAAAGTCGACTGAAAAAATAACACTTTGTTGTATCCCACCGTTTCAAAAACAAGAACTTTGAGCATTCGCGAAAAAATCCCCGACAAGATTCAATTGTGATAATGTCAATGTTTGAAGTAAATGATGATAATTAGCAAAATAGTTGAGAGATTTAAGCAGACAAGGAATTTGAATACAATCAAGTTTTATTTTAATTTTATAAGATTATCGAGTGGAAATACAAACTACTTTTTTTCCTTTGGAATGGATCAATGTTGTTTTGAGTTGTTGTTTTTTTTGTTTTTTTTTTATTATTTTAACACGAGACAACAATAGCATAATGTTTTTAAAAGGAAGATACAAGATAGGTACCTAATCTTCGCTTTTTATAAAAAAGTATATAACAATTTTAAATATATTTTTTGACACACAAATTTCACCAAAAAAAAACTATTTACAAAATTAAAATAAAAGAGAAACTTTAATTATAATCTAGCTAGTTATACGTAGTTTTTCTTGTTTTTCTGACAACAGAAAATAATTCACAATTATTATAAATAGAAAATTCAACGAATCGAAAACATATTGTAGTGGAAATCCATGCGAATTCCATACCTTCATGTTGATATGGAAATTAAAAGCAAAACGTTCCAATAAAATTATTTCGTCAAAACGTTCCTTTGGCCAGTTTTTAATATTAAAATAAAAACGAGAAAAATATTTTTTTACTCTGGGATGCAACAAATAATAATAATAATCTTCTACCAGGTTCTTCAAAAAAAAATCTATTTTCAGTTTAAAAAAGTCGTTATATTTGACGATATTACAGAATCACACAGAATTGTCGAAAATCGCCAAGGCAGTATTACAAGATCGAGTAAGGGGCGTCTATTTGGCATATTTAATCCACTGTCAAGCATTGGCTCACTATCAAAAATACATTTCGATCGCCATATCCTATTAAATTAATATCACTGAATTTTACGAAACCGGCGTCGTTTCCACAAATTAATTGGCGATATAATACAATTTTGACGGCGTATATAAATTATTTTTTAATCGAAAGGAAATAACGAAGACGTTCCCAACAGCAATCAAGGTCAGTACTGGAATAGGTATATTTTTTGTTTCATAATTTTTTTATACTCTCGCCTTTAATACCGGTTACAGGCGGCCTGATATTCTACTGCAATATTGGTTTATCATCTCCCTTTTACCGCATTTACTTTCGGTTTTACTTGTTTCACGAGGTAAAAAATAACGCTTAGACTTGAACAGGTTTATTTATTTATTTAACGTCCAGAAGGCTTTTACATGTAGTTGGTACAATTTTGATGACAGACAATTTCGAAACATGAGAAAGAAATAATAAAAATAAAATTACATTAAAAATATGCAAGAAACAAAATTCAAAAGAACAAAAACATCAATTAAAAAATACAGCGATAAGTGTTGAAATAAGTCTTTTACGTGATCGACAAAATTCGCAAAGTTAATATTAAATATAACTACATCACCTAAGTATTGGTTTCCCATAGTGTGAAACCGTTGTATTGGGGAGTTCGCAATGTAATTGCGCTTATGTGTGTTGCAGTGGAACAGTGTATTTTGTCGTGTTGTTATTGTAGGTATTCGTAAGTTTATGAGTTGCAGAAGTTCGCAACAGCCGAATTTAGAGTTTAGAATTTTGAATAAAAAAGTTAAGTCGTTTATTTTACGTCTGTCTTCCAATGTCTGTATTTTAGAGTATTTAATATGAAATGATATTGTAAGTCTTCTAATGGGATATTTAATTTTAAATTTATAAAACGTAAATTTTTTTTTGTATTCGCTCAATGTTATTAATGTGATTTTTTTAAGAGGAAGATGAATGATTGAAACTGTTCGCCTTAAGTTTTGTGATAAGCAAGTTTCATTGGTTGTGTTATGATGCCACTATTGTCACATGTTTTTATAATTTAAAAACTACACTGCAAAGCAGAAAATTTATGAGTTGTAACAGTAAAAATAATTGAACTGCTAATGAAAGAAGGATTCAATGTTTTGAATGAGGTATGGCTGGGAAATATTCAATCGTCGAAGATAATTTTAACAACTCTCAAACGAAAAATGTGAAAAAGATAAAGATTTGGTCTAGGAATTGAACCCAATACCTTAGCCTTGCTGGAGCTTAGCTCTACCGCTGGGCTATTACAACCCGATCTCCTTCGGTCGTGTTGAACTGTATCATATTTCGACAAAGAACTATTAACATTATATTCATTTTCTCAACGCATGTTTTTGGCGCTATCTCTTTATTCGTGATTCGAACATTATACCCGATTTAATTTTAATGGATTTTATCCAAGACACTATCCGGATTGCAAACTAGAATTAAATATGACCGAGAGAATAGGGTCGGATTGGCTTAATAGTAGAACAAAGCCCTAGCAAGGTGAGGTCCTTTTCTGATTTTTACTATTTCACATTTTTCATTAGAGATTTTTTGTTATACTATATTCAGTGAATAAATATTGCATTTTTAGGTTTTGCTCAAAAGTTATTCCACAATAAAAATATTGAATATGAAATATTCATAAAAGTATTACAGGTATGTTACCCTAATAAAAAGTATCAATTCGCACGAGTTGTACCGTTGTACAATTTTTTTATAGTGTTAAAATATTAAATAATCGCAATAATTTTGAAAGTTGTCTGGAACTGTCACCGCAATTCCGTATTTGAAAATTGTCTGAAACGATAAAATGACTGACGGATTGACGGTTTGGCAACGGTCAACAACTACTGTCAATTTCACGTTTCTTTTTAAGCTCCATAGGTCCCACTCAATATCCCATTAAATAATTAATTTCACTGTATTTTAACAATTTTTATTACTTTGTGTATTCAGTTAATCCCTTGTGATGTCTTTTTACCAATTAAATTATGCCGTTTTATATGAATACTGCGTATACCAATTAATCCCAAGTGCCTGGAGGCAATGAATCGATGACATCCACAATTTGAGCATGCAGCAGCATCCCCAAAGATGACAAGCCGTGTGTGTGTGACTGTGTGGAACTAATGTAAAAAAGGTCGATCCTGTGAGGATACACCACTCCGGAACGTGCCTCAAATGCATCTGCTATTGTATTTTATTTGTATGTGAATTAACACATTTTTTGATGAGTTTGGAACCCGCGACCTCTATTCCAAAACACTCTTAATTACCTACTTATCTCTAAAAATTATTTAAAGTATATAACATTAGCCGTCAGTGATATTTGTTGTCTCTGTATTCGATGTCCTAGATAAGTAAAATTTTGCTTGCATATATATTGCGCAAAAGTAACTGTAAATTACATTTATAAAACATACGTTTGTACTTTCCCTAGACACGGTTTACTCCAAATCATTTAATAAAGTTTTGCAGGTCCGGATAAACACGTGAAATCTATTTCATCCATTACAAACCTGACAGAAGATGGCAGAAGATAACGACTTACTGAGTGCTTTTGATATTGCTAAGCAGTACCGATAGATTTGTTTCATCTCTCACAAAAAATATGGAGTTTTTTAAAGGTCAATTTTTTTTTATCGAGACTTGTGCAAGTATTATAAAATACCTGTGAGAACTCTATCTCATCCTTACAATCTAGTATTGAGGGTGGAGGAAAACCAGCTAGGTAGTTCACAAGATTATATATCCTGATTTTCATGGTCATGCATCTAACCATACTTTTATTTACTTCCATAATCTCGACTTTTTGTTTGACAGCAAAAGTATTGTTTTTTTTGCGGAACGCTGTTGTAAATTTTTAGGTTCTTGCAAATTTTCCGCTCACCGTTTTTTTTTTGTTTTCAAGTATGAAATATTGAAGTTTACATATAATATATAATTCATTGAAAATGTACCTATTATGGAAAATATTTCTAGTGTCTTTTCTAAATCTTTTTAGATTTCTAAGTTTATCGCTTCGATGGTTTGGGCATATAGAGCGAATGAATGAAGAAATGAGTGTGAGGAGAATATATGACGCAAATGTGAATGGTAGATATAGCACGATCAAGTGTATCAGATACTTGAGTCAGGCCGTGTTAAGAGTCAGTATGTATGAATGTGAATGAGGCCAAGAGTGTGTGTCGAGAACGAGTTGTTTACCGAGAGACCCCTGCGGAAAACGGCGTGATACTTAGTTAAGTTGCAAATCCCACACCCATGGAGAAATCGCACACATCGATGTCTATGGAACAACCGCAATTACACTGACGTATTTCAAAATATGATCGACTAATAAAAGGATATATAAACATTAATCGATTTTATTTTTTTTATGTGTATTAAAATTAGATTTAATAATGATGATATGTAATGTTTATGGACTTAAAAAATAACTGTGTCTAATGGCAGTTTAGCAAAATTCAAACAGCAACAACAAATCCGTAGGTACCTAAGAAAACCAACCAACCTAAACTACCAGCCTAATAAAAATACTAGGATAAAGGCCAGATAGACTCAACAAACTTTGAATTAGGTCCTAAATCGAAAAATTCTCAATGACAGTCATTCAGTGTTACAGGGAGTATTTCTCTGGTGCTGAAAATAGAACCATTATGAGCTGGCAAATACAAAATAGGTTTTCGGTTTTATCTGCAGCAAGAATGGATAAATAATATCTTTAAAACTATATTTTATTCCGCATGGACAATCTTCGATATGTGTCATTCATCAATAGTTCATTACTCATGGTTAAGCACAGGTATAATTGGATAATAGGTTGTACCTTCTTTGTGTGTGACCCGGGCACGACAAACTTGACCTCTCAGGTGGGTAGACGCCGCTACAGTCAAATCCATTGCGGCTAGACTAATGAAGTCATGTGAGGAATTTTACCTATTCCATTCGATATCGCTGTTTTATAAGGTCAAGATGTAAAACGACTGAGAATTTATAATTCATCACGATAACACAGTTGCCATAAACAAGAATTGCGTCATTCATGAAGAATTAATGTTTAAAGCGAGTTACCAGCGATACACTATGAAACATGATACTTTATAATATCTTTTCAGATATGTGGACAAATCGCGGAGTTGTTTACAAAAAATCTTGCAACTTATAATAATTTACTTACCAAAATAGTATATAGATACGTGGTATAACGGGTGCATGGCAACTCAGTGGAGAAACAACCAGGAGTCATTCTACTCTGAGTCTGAAAACTTTTGTGACTTTTTTGAAAAGTGATATAAAGTCGTTAAATGTGATGAAAACATTGGTCTATAAACCTAACCTAAAGTAACTTATTTAACTTTGTTATTTGTGATTTTATATCAGTTTTTAAGAGTGTGTTGAATTGTCCTGAGTTGCACGGTTACTCTTACTGTTCAATGCTCTTTCAATGGGAGCATTACTACATGAAAATGGAAATACTTCTTTGTGTACAGCATAAAAACTTATAGCACACTTTTTTCTTTATTTGTTTTTTTTTGAGAAGACGCTGAATTCACGACACTCCGTTCTTAAATTCTTATTTAACTTTTTTTTGTTAAACATAAACTCCAAACAGTAGGCCTAGAGGAAAATAATTGCACTCAAGGCCATCTTTGGGGACGCTGTTTAAAGAAAAAATTTGAGGAGAAGAAGAAGTGAACTTGGGACTTGAAGAGACCTATGCTCTAGGAGGATGGAATTTCAGAGACCTGCAAATAGTTCCACAGCCCGGCTTTTGAACTCAAGAACGACCTATTCTCTTGTGACTAGTGTCAACCGTGCAAGAATGTTGGGCGCTTTATTTCTCGACCGTTTCTTTTTTTTAAATATGTTGGGGCTCTATTCCGGAGGTGGCTGCCAAATCCAACAGGGTTTAGCAGTTGTGTACTATTAAAGTATTATTACCGATCCTTGACACTAACCACTAAACATTATCTGCAGTTACACCTTATTTTTGTATGCAGCTCTTACCATTTATAATAACATTTTAAATCTATGGGTATCATAGCTCGCGGTTTGAAACCATAAAATATTACCAACATTTTGATTTTGTTACAAGACAATGATTGCAACAATTTGTACGTATTCAGGTGCGTAAATTGATATGGAGTCAAGGTATATAAAAATTTGTAATCCAAGTAAATTTCTTAATAAGAAATACGTACGGATTGGTAAAATACGGTTTTATGATATTTAATAGGAGACTTGCCACACGGTAGACACAGCGTGATCCATATTTAGTATTTGAATGTTTGAAATAGAGCGTGAAGTTAATGATAAATGCTACAATATTATAATCATCTATTGGAGTTGGAGTCACTGATGGATGAATGCCTATCTAAGCTGCTTTCGTTATTCTTATTCCCTTATTATCAGGGTTCATACGATATAATATTTATTTATTAACGCCCTTTTTCGGGACTTTTACATAAGAATATTAAGAAATATACATTATTTATTGTACATAACTGAATTTCTTCATTAACAACAATTTATATTTATTTAAACATAAATTGAAGATGTCCACTGACTTGGTATAATTTTTCCCTCAATAAGTATTCTGGGCAAAGAGGAATACATATGGTAGTAAGTCCCAGAATTTCTGCACTGAAATAAATCCTGACTTCTAGTATTACGTTGTGGAATCCGAAAGCTTACTAATTCTAGCAATACCCGACTATCAACTAAATCATTTAGAATTTTATATATAGAAACACCACACAAAGTCAGTGAAATTCTTCTGTCTGACAATTTAAGCATATTCATACAATTTAACAGAGTTATAGTTCAACATAATTGCTGGAATACCCATTTTAAAATTTATAAAACGTAAGAATTTTTTTTGTATTCTTTCAACAGCTTGTACATGTATATTATAATGTGGGTTCCAGACAGGAGAATTGTACTCAAGTTGATTTCTTAGATAGGCGAAATATAACAATTTAATACACTTTATACTGTTAAAATTTCTGGTAAGCCTAGTTATAAATATAACAAATAGTGTATCATGATATATCGGCATCTTTTGCGGCAAGTTTTTTTTATTGTTAACATAAGAACTTATCCACCTTACTAAATATGTACCGTTTTATTAAAAACAGATCGATAAATTTAGTTAGATATTTTATAGTCTATTTTTTGTTTCCTATATGGAGTAAACATCAGCGTTCGAAATATTGGAAACAACTTTGTTGTCAATTGGCATCATAGAGATATCACGGACTTCAGTTGGTTGCAAGCACTCACCGGGTACGAGTCTCTAACAACCACTGCATAATGCCTACATGTGCGCTAAGATACTGCACCAATTGCTCTTAAAAATATTGATAAAGCGATCGTATAACCTTTCATCAGTAAATAGAGTTTAACAGTAATCAGTAGTCGTGTAAATTGGCTTTTTTATGTTAAAAAACTCAAGCAACACTTGAGGTTGGCGCGCCCGTAACACTAGACCCAAATGCTCCCGGTCACCGGCGACTCCGTTCGTGGTTGGAAGGATTCGGGCGACAGCGACAGCTGCCACACCTCACTTGTTATTACCCGCACGGGAACAATATTTTACATAGATTTTGCAAGGAATGTTGACTCTATTTATTCAAAACAACATTTTGTACGAACCTCTCCGCAGTCGTACCTCTTAACATCTAGATGTGATTTATAAATTGTTTGGATTTATAAATCATACTGAACGATATTAACCTAACTAGGTATCATTAACTGCTTTAACCTAACTATTCAAAGTGATTACATATTTACTTTAGTAAAATTTATCCGCTTAATGCGTGTGATTTATAAATAACTTACGTAATTCATTCGTAGTTACACCTTTCATTAAATTCATGTGAATACCCTTGTTTCAGAAAATTTAAAAAATACTTTTGTCGATTCAGACGAAAGTCAATATTTAATAATGCAACTGTAGTAACTTATATACAAAATCGACGGTTCCATGATAACTCAACACAGTGACAATTCAACACACTTTTAAAAAGTGATAACATAACCTAACCTACTTAACCCAGTTAATAAAGTTTTTGATTCATCACTTTCCATGACTTTATATAACTTTTTAAAGATGTGATGAATTATCATTGTGATGATTTATCCGTTCACCAAAATTGACATTCTATGGCTACATCCAGATGAAGGCAAATTAATAATTAAATTAACCAGTCAGTAGGGCAAAATAAAGCGTATGAAATAAATTACTATAATACTGTGTTGTAGCCTTCTCATCTCGGGATTAACCCTTTTGACGGCATCATTCAGTTACCCATAGTTATATTATTATTATGCGTTGATCACTACGTTGACTTTAGGTCGAATTTTCCTTAGCCAGCCTCGAAAATTGATTTTTCCGTGGAGTTTATGTAAATTAATTCTTATAAACGCATTAATAAAATCTCACATCGTTTCTAAAGAAATACCTCGGGAAGTTACTAGTTCATCGGCTAGAAAAATAAAATCTTATGAATACGTACAGCTAATTTTATAGTTGCTTCAAACAGTTTTATGTGTAAAGTATTTTAACGCTAAGGTTTTTATTGACCTGTTTTTGGGACCTCTACTTACCATATTTAAAAAATATATTAATTTCTAAAAGCGATAGGTTCAAAAAATATTGTTTTTTTTCTAGGAAGTAACCCGGGGGTGTTGCAAACTTACGCTTTACATAAATTACATTTCTTTACAAAACGCAGATTAATCTTAGAATATTGCAACAGAAAACCTTTAACATTTACGCGAGTATTTAGAGTAATTCAAAGTATTGGATCGGTATTTTGATAGAGCAATTTGAAACGTATCTGCAACAGATTCCTTTAACACACCGATAAATTCCCTCACGGAAAACATTCTGATATGCGACATAATTGAAAAATATGTGTAACTCTTGAACATGTAATTTTCCGTAAGCGTTCCTTTGTAGCGGAGTATTTTAAATAGTTCACATAAGTTAGTGTATCGTGTCCCTTACTAATGGTATAATTGCAAATAATTCAAGTAGTTTATATGTTGTCACAAGAATTGCAAAGTATAATTGATAAAAAGTTAACTTTAAAATATGACATGCAAATGCTTTGTGGAATATTTCTCACATTTGTGTAGCCATGAGCCACTCGAATGATTTTTTCGAACGACTTTTTTTTTACTTTTCAACCGTATTTTTAAAAAAACTATCCTTTCATTTGAACAGCCACTTTAAAATATTCAAAAAAGAACACACAGAAAATAAAAATTAAAAAAACACAAAAAATCACAGATTTCAGACAACTTTTGTATATACCTATATATATTTTTTATATATATTTTTAAAAAAATAAAGATAAACATTCCCGGGTTACGAATAACCTGACAATATTTGAAAAAACTCCTACTACCACAAGTAAGCTGAAAATGTTGCTTGTGTTGTGATTGAGGACTTAGCCAGCCGAGGAATTGAACATACTACGCCTGGGTGGGACCCAAACGCGATGTCAACTTGGCCACCGACCGGTCAAATATATATTTTTTTTTCTTCATTTTTAATTCTATTACACGGGTGATGTGTTGTACCTGTCTCACTAGGAACTCCTATATTTAGAGCAGGCTCAGTTTATAACAGTTAAACTCGTTGTTCCCGGTAAGTCAGAGATCCTGGGTTCGATTCCCAGTTGATACCATTATCTTTTTTTTTCTGTGTCTTATTCTTTTTCATGTTTCATTTAGATTTATAAGTATTCTTCAATAATTGTCATAGGTTTCATTATTAGTTTACAACGTCGTCCCTTTCAAAAATCGTCAGATTTACAAGTCACACGTAAAAATATTATTTGTTTTGTTATCAAGGTGATATGTGTTTGTAATGTAGGTTTTTAAACAGCGATTTAACTTTTTTTTTTCTAAGCCATTTAAAATTCTCATTCAAGTGGCTCATTACATAACGTTAGAGTTTATATGAGTAGTTTTTAGACAGGTAGAGTATTTTATACATCATTTATTTTATAATGGGTAGTTCTCACAACTTTTCGATTCAATTGTATCTTATACACAAACAGCACAATGCTCGGACAGGTGTTTTATGTATTATTCAACGGACACAAAGTCTAATATTCAATATTATTGGACAATGCAAGTGGAGATAGTGAGTTCGCAATACATTTTTACTACCTAATACGATTCACTCCAAAATCAGTTTTTTTTTAAATTAAATCATACGTTTTAAAAGTAACGTTTAAGCGTTATGATGAATTCTTTAACAGACTGAATTATAAGGAATTTGAAAAAAAGTATTTATTTTAGGGACGTTTTTTTTAAGCTCTTCGGTGTATAACGATTTATCTTAAAATCTTCGATTTAATTATAGTTTTTGTACAATCTTTACAACAGCCAAGAATGGTCGCTAGTGTGGAAGGTCGGTAATAAAAGATTACACGGTTTCAGAGGCATTTAAAGGAATAATTAATGACTAGCAGTTAAAAACCCGCTCCGCGGGTTTTTTTCTGCTAGGCCCTGCGGGCGGCACTTCGTTGGGCTTCGCCCATTTTAAGTGATATTAACAACAGTTACATTTAATAGATAGATATTAGGACATTCACATAGAGAGAGTGAGTATATATATTGTTAAAACACGGAACAGGAAGGAGATAATTAATAATAACATGCTAAATTTACGCATAATAAGAATGACAGTTGTTTGAATAAATGAAATTTTACGTATTTGTGATGGATTATTTCAAATGAAACACTATTATTGACTACATGTCTACAACTGATATTAACTGTTATCTTAGGTACCTAATATAATTAGCTCATAGGAGACTTGCAGTGCTTAAATATGTGTTACAACCGTCAATGTCTATAAGTTGAATCAATATCGTTTAGTTTGTCACCATTAAAGATAGTTATAACAAAGTTCACTTAAATAACAGATTATTACATATTTATTAATTGTACCAGTGTTTATGAATAAAAGGAGGGGAATTGTGCGATGAGATCAGCAGTCGGTTTAATTAAAAGGTGTTAATTTTACTCCAACTGGTGGTAATTCTTTACCTACAACTGTTACTGTATCTAATAAAGTTTAAAGTTAGATTATATATACAACATCATCAGGAGAGTAAAAATTTATATATAAAGGTAGATTATTACAATATAGCGCCCCTGAGGTGATATCTCAGAAAAGCGGCGCTATGCAAATTGTCCAATAAATGAAAAAATATAATGTTTACATTTTATTGTGTATACACCGAAGTCAAAAATTAAATATAGATTGCAATTGGGAAAGAAGAAGTGGAAGGAGGGGGGAGGGGTAACAGTAGGCTGGGTTTATAATAATTAGGAATTACAATATCGTTAGACGGGAAAGACCAGTTGAGTGGGAAAATATTTAAAAGAGAGTTTATAAAAAAATTCTTGTTAATTATATCTGCTTTTATATTAACATGTTTCCTCATTTCTAAAATTTCAAAATTATTTATAGTGAAGTATTTTAAGACCTGAAAAAAACAAATAGCATATAACCATAAAACAATATATTCATAAGACAAATAGCATTTAATAACGGTTATTCTAATAAATTGATAGTTGAAATACTAAATAAAAAAATTAAACATATTCTCTTCAAACGGTCTTTGAAATAGTGAATCTGAGTTTGCAAATCATCTTTTGAATAATGATCACACTTTCGATAAAAAAAATCAGGTCTTAAAATACTTCACTCAGGATATAAAGCACCGCAAATAAATAATTTTGAAATTTTAGAAATTAGAAAACATGTCAATATAAAATCAGTTATAATTAATAAACAAAAAAAATATAAATGATAATGAAAAATGCCATTACAAAGTGATAAGCTTCCAGAAGAAATCTTCTTAGTAAACGCTTGTTAATCTAAGTAGTCAAATATTGTGAGCTGCATATTTAAATATTCGCGCCATTCATTTGGTTCGTTTTTAAACCGCCAGAGGTGCGCTCTCTGTCGGCCATCTATAGCCGTGCGTATCGGCCATTGAAGGAACGGGTGATTTTTTTTATAAACGTCAAGCATAATTACGTAACTGTGGATAATTTTCATTGTAATGTAATTAATCCAATGGATTATGAACTTTCTAAAACATATTTTCTTCGATATTATCCAAAAATTATATGAGCAGAAACGTTGCTTTTGAATAAATCTCGTATTATTATGAGGCGATCCTATTTTAGTATGAAATCGTGTCTTAATTTTGAAGTTAGCGGAATTTAACCGAAACAGACAATTTAAATTTGACCAATCAGAGGGCCTACACCGTCCAGACGCTGGAGTATTAATAATATCAGATTTGGTATCACGGAAAAACTTACAAAACTTAAATATTTCTTTAAAAATCTAAGAAATGTGATAAATTGAAAGAACTTGAAAAAAATCAATTGCGCCTTATGTCATTCTTGTATTGAATATGGGGATCGGCTCTATCTAAGTATATACAAAACTTGAACACAATTCAAAAAGGAATCATAAAGACCATACTGAAAGTACCCATAAGAACGCCTTCAATTGAAATTTTCAATAGTTATGATGTACCAAATGTACAAAAAATATATGCTAAAAATATACTACTGAAACTATTTAAAAATACTGAATCCTCTGCGGTATTCATCAGACAAGGTTAAATCACAATGACAAAAAAAATATCCTAGGTCTTATGACCACATACGGAAAAAGAAATTATATTTATTTTGTGAAGAAGCTCCACAACATCCTTCCCCCTGAAATAAATCGAATAGAAAATTTGAATGATTTAAAATCAAAAAAAAAAATCTGGCTGAAAGAGATTAATGAGACAACATTAAAAACGTCATAGAAAACTAATAAAACCGAAATGAATAACATTAGTCCGCCTCAGCACAGATCACCCTAGTGAGGAGTATTAAGAAATGCAATTTACTATACATATATTCCACACCATATTTTGTATGTACAGTGTTTAAATAGTCGCCACAATAAAAAATAAAATACATAAAAAATAAAGAATTCATTTTCGATCGGCAACACTCTTTCCATAAATCATCAACGCGCGGACAAGAACAAAACCCACCGAAAATGGAATACAATTGATCGGGAAAAGAACGTGGGCAGTTCGTCTAATAAGTTAGATTAATTTGATGAAAATGAAAGTTTTCTATTTTTAATTGCAATATCTGTTACAAACCAATCGTTGCCTTCGTTCTTAATACGTAAGATCCTGCCTACACACAATTTGCCAAAATAATAATGATGGCTTACGATTTTTTATTGCACTTTTACGATTTTCGATTAATTATTTCTGATACTCTTTAACAATAACAAATTACAAATGCAATTTGGTACATCAAGCAGATATTTCTTACATAATTGAAAATATGTAATTGGGAACATACTAATTAGTTGCATAAAAAATGGTAGGCAAAAAAATCGTTTAGTATGTACCAACTCGAATCAACAACAGAGTTGAATAGATCACTTATAGGATATTAAGAACGATTATCGACATCTATTCCAAGTAATTTCAGAATGATTTGAATTCCAACTCCATTGAATGATGTCACAATCTATTTGTAAATTATTAAATTCTCCAACAATGTCACCTTTAAAGAGACTTGGTTACACTAAAAAACAGAGACTCGATTTCAAATTTTTCGCAGAGAAAAATATAGTTTTTCTGTCTCATGTGCAACGTCTTGCAAAACCACTGTAATAAATTTAAATTATGATATAATTTATTATATTTTGAATGTTAGTGGTTCAATTCTATCAATCCAATTTTATTACCGTACAAAAATTAAATGTCTGGGAGCGATCTTGTTAAATGAAATACGCAAAAGATTAGAATATTTATTACGTTTCAACTTTTGGAGAAGATTTAAATACATTTTTCACGACAGGGTCAATAATTTTAGCAGACACTTCCGATCAGTAGATTGTAGGGGTACCGTATAAGATTTTCCCCTGCCTTGATGCTAACTCACTAACCCGATGGCAACTGTAGGGGGTTCCATGACAATTTGGGACAATTTCAAATCAACACACTTTTGAAAAGTGATAAGTCATTAAAAATGATGAACAAAAAAATCTAGCCTAAGACCTAACCTAATTTAACCCATTTTTTTTAAATATTTCTCATGAATATGTGTCACTTTTCAAAAGTGCGTTGAATTGTCACTGTCCTGAGTTATCCGGTTACCATTGTAGAGATATGTAACCTAAACTAACCCGTAACATCCTTGTGTGCTCTTACGCCTTTTGTTTTTTCACAACAATTTCACACAAAAAAAATCATTTAATACCGAAAGGCACCAAAATTAAGGCGATTCGAGATGCCATTTTGTTCATGGTCGCGACTGAAAATGGCAGTAATTTAATATGTATGCATTGAGAAAGCCAATGGTTTTGTCCACACGAAGCCCGCACAAAGCACCCAACTAGCAAAAGGGCAAAATAAAATGAACGGGCCTTCCCATCACCATATAAACTTACTTGCTCGTTAGGAGCGGCTCACAGCTTTGTGCGGGCGTTCTGAACGGAACTTATGATTTAACAAACATAAGCAAATATGTAGACATATACTAGCAAAGATTTTTCCGTGACGCATATTGTTATACGTAGACGATAAAACCGCATTAAAAATACATGGATAAAATATTATGTTATCATAATTGTTATAAAAGGTCACTGGTATTTGATACGAAACACCTACTGAAAAAATGTAAAAGGACATACATCTTCATCAGCTAAAAAATACTTAATATCATAACGTTAATTTCCAACAGTTATTACTAAGATCCCTTACCAAAATTAACAAAATTATGATTTGAATTTTTAAAGAAAATCAAGTGCTTAAGTTTTGTAAGATCTTGCTCCGTCATCTACGATTATAATACGATTTGAATATTCCGTTATCAACCTGATTGTAAACATCATTTTTAAATGTCTATCACTTTTCACAAACTCCCTAATTGTTAAACATTGACACCGTATTCACATTAACATTTTTTACTTGCAAATGTCACCTCTATTACATTATTTAAATTTCACACCTAATACTAATCAGTATGTACTCATATATAGCTACTATCCACTATGAAATTCTTGTTAAGCTCGTTTATATGTCATTGTCAATGATGAAGCTGTTTAATTGCGGACTCACGAACTGTAACCTATAATAAAATAGTTACACTATCACCTTTGATCGATCAAAGGACATTTTTGATTGCAGGTATGACATTGCTATGTGACCCATTTTCAATTAACCTATCGATTGATTTATTCATACTAACGTGGTACCTACCTTTAGACTATTAAGGTACCTGCAGACATTTGTCATACAAGGATATATGCTGATATCAGGGCTTCGATTCTCGACGAAGTCATTCCACTGGGTTCGAGTTAGTTCGAGTGGGTCGAACCACTCGATGTTCGAGTGGAATGACTTTTGACGTTTGGCGTATGTGAATGTGTACCTTCGACGAGACTCAAGAATAAGAATGTCGACCAATGTATGTACTTTTGACGGCAATTGCAAGCAGCCTGGATTGGAGAATCGATACCCCGGTTACTGAAGCCTAATTATATATAACTAAAAGAGTATTGTCAGAGATTTTGTTTTGCTCTTAATATTATTCTCACCCCCAAATTATTTTTCCAACATTCGTAAAGCTGCCTTTATGTTTTAAACTTGGTATTCGTTAAATAAATAATGTACCTACGAACATTCGATTGCGTGTTTTTCTTCTCTTATTTACTTATTGAGTACCTCATAGTACCTACTTACCTCTTATGCGAAGTATGAATCAAATGTCGCTGCTACAGGAAACGAACCCATAACCTTCTGTTCCAAAGACCAATGCAAAATGTTATAAAACTTATAGAAGAGAACATTCCGTGAACTTATTACAGAAAATAATAGATGTCACATATTATGGATTGTAAACAATTTGATGTTATTACATGTTTATAGGAAAAAAAATCCTCCACTATTAAGTGATAGTGTCGATATAACTCATTTAGTAGATTTTTGGTTCAATTTTTAAGTTTGAGTTTCTATCAATATTGCCTAATGTGTTCAATTCCTCGGCTGGCCAAGTCCTCCATCACAACACAAGCAATATTTTCCGCTTGCTGTGGTGGAAGTAGGAGATTTTCAAATATTTTTTTATTCATATATACGCCTAAAAAGGCTTTTACATAAAAGTGATACATGATGCAGTGTACATAGGAGAATATCTGTATTATACAGGATATACTAACAGTAAATAGATGTAATCCATTGTAAAGTAGGTACAAAAGTGTGATAACAAGTATAATGAGAAAATATGAACAAATAATTTTTCAAAAAAAACTAAATATGAAGCAATATTAGTAAAACGTAAGAGTAACTTAATAAAAAAGAAATTACAACAACACTACATATAAGACAAAACATTAAAACTAATTTACCAACGCTACTCTAATTTGTAGGATTCGGCAAAGTGTTGGTATAGATTATGCTTAATTCTATAAATGGAGTCAATAAATAAATCAATAGTACCCCCATACTTGTTGCGCAGGTCTCGCATCCTATTGGTCAGTGAGTGTGTCTGATAGTTGGTCGTGTATGTATTGCAAAAGAATGTTATATTTTGTCTTGTATTCCTAGTCGGCACATGGTATTTAATAGTGTAAATATTGTCAGGTTATTCGTTACCCGAGAAGTTTCGTCTTTCTTTTTATTTATTTTTTAAATGATGTAGAGTCACGTGGGGTAACCGTACGCGGAGTGTAAGTGTTCGCAGTGATGTTCCCGACAAGATTGTGCCTGTTAAGCGCCCGCGCAGTAGATTCTGATTTGTCAATAAAAACTGGTAGGTAAATTACTTTTTTTCGTGCTTTTCTTAAATTTTTCATCTCTGTTACAGATGTGTGCTATTGTGTAACCAGCTGTGTTAGAGCGACGTGGTCTATGATAATTTTTAGTGAAATATTGTTAGTTAGACGGGTGCAAAGTGATAATTCTAATAAAGATAACCACTAATCTGATTTTTAAAGTTTATTGAATTTTGGTGTGATGGGGTAAGTGTGCTGGGGTAAGCGTTCGCAGTCGGACGAGTGCGAACACTTACCCCGATAGATAAAATTGATTTTATAGCATAATATTTCAACTCTCGTTATTTCTTTACAGTGAAATATGCCGCGTGATTTTGCAGCTGCTTCAGTAACTGATATGTGACCTGACGTATCCATTATTTCTCCGTTAGCTAATCAAGAGCAATGTGACATAGGATCAATAATTAGCACAGATATTCTGAACAATCAGATCTCTTGCTGTGCCGAAATCATGAGGCATCGAGCAGCCCACAAACATCTGTCAGACCTAATAAAAATATTATTCTTCAGCTTCTTACTACTCCGATTGAAGATGCAATTGAAGTTCAGGCCAGCTCCCCACCACAAGATGCAATATCAGTCCTTCACGTCCCAATATTTGTTGTAATTACTCTGCCAAAAGCAACACATACACAAAAACGACGAAAAAATGGTTGCAAGTCTGAAATAATTACCTCAAGTCCCTATAAAAAGAAACTTCAGCAGAAGCACAGAGATGCAGATGCAAAAATGGTCCGAAAACCAAAAATTAAAACCATGGAAATCGAACGACCACCTCTTTTAAAAAAAGTCGCACCACAAAGCGTAAGGCGGGAGATTCCAGCGTGCCTAACTGTTTCAAGAGAGCACAAAAACAGGCTTCTATGGACTATTTTTGCCCACAATGCAAGGAGAAATATCGAGATCCACCAACAGAAGATTGGATAGAATGTATTGTGTATAAAGCATGGTAGCATGAGAACTGCACAGACTACGATAAGGGACAACCATAGTGTGATAATTGCAATGGAGGGTAACTCTTCGCGGTGCGAACACTTACCCAACGGTATGCGTATACTTACCCTGCACACGGGGTAAGTGTACCCAATCGACATGCATGTAAAAAAAATTATATAACTGTTTTATTTATGAACCATATGGGGTTCTTATGGTTGTTTGAGATGCCTTAATAATCAATAATATTAATAAACAAAAAAAGATTTAAATACCTAAGCTTTTTAATACAAAAATCCAAATGTAAAAATTGCGCACGGTTACCCCACATGACTCTACCAATCATCGCACGAGTATGAGTATGGATGAAGTCTTTTGTCTATCGACCAATTGCAGTAAAAAATGACTATTTACATAGGCCTGGTTGTGTCTCTATCGTGTTCACTCACAATAATTACTACACCATTAAGTAAAAATGTGCATAATATTGATTTAGTGACATTCCGCATTGTTCCCACGATTTCACAAATTCAAGGATCTGAAATAAGATACTCACGGCCAATAAATATTATTACGTTTGTTGACTTTTAGGGTGTTGTGTCGTATTTTCGGGCAACCTTGCAGTGTCCACTAACAGGGCAGATGTGCGGAAAGTAGAAAGTTGAATATTTATTTTTGAATCGGTGATATCGTGGTACAGTCAACCGGTGTAACCGACGTTAACGAGGATGGACACTGATGAGGTATCATTGATAGGCGATTAAATATTTAACCATAAATTTGTACACTGACGACCTTCGTGGCAGAGATGTTTATGCTTATAAAGGAGAAGATTTGTTTAAATTGAAATTTAATGGGTTATTCACGTATTATGGTTCTCTCGGAATTTTTCTGGTGAGATATCAAAATTCATAAAATAAACGTTGCTGTAAATAGTTTTAGTTACGTTTAGTATTAAGTTTTCAGTTCTGAAAATCCATGCAATTTTCAGTCTTCCCCATCTACTTCTCCAACCTCTACCGCATTCTTCAGTCTCAAAGCATTCCTCAAACAACATATTTTCACTGACTGAAACTCTTAACATATTATTCACTGAGCATAGCTCAGTCCTGTTTTAACTCAACCATATTACATTTCGTCTGTCTGTAATTTTTTTTGTACGTTCCGTTTTCGGTTCAAGATGGTGGCGGTTTTAATAGTTCTGTAGAGATTCTGTTTTCAAAAGTGAAATAGTCGTGTTTATTTAGACTTTCTTACTAATTTTTTTTTGTAATATTTTGTTTACCTACTACCTATCTCAAGAAATTTTGAAAAAATAATTATGGTTGAGATAGTAGTGTACTTTTACCATATCAAACTGTAAAATTACTTATTTGAATATTATCTGTATATTCAGATGAAATTCAGGTTTTATTTTATTGAATAGGAGAAAATTGGAAACATATTTTTTGGAGGCGAGCATTACTGTTGACAGAACTGCTAGTTAAATTATATTAAAAGTACATACAAGCATTTTGCAATTTTCAATATCCTCCCACTAGGTACCAAGTTACTAAATATTGCTTGTGCATGTGCAATGTTGGAGGCCTAGAGAGAAGGGCATTGAACCCGCGACGCCTATGACAGGAACAACCCGGCGCTTTAAGCCACTCGGCTACTAACTGGTCTCTAAAACTACACATGTTGGACACAGCAAGGCCGTCCGAAACATTGCATTAAGAAGGAGGAAAAACGCAACACGTTTCAACACCCCAAAAACCTAGCAGCATACTTATTAAACCCGTTCATTCATTGCGATTAACATATTTATTCATCTTGAGAGAATATTCAATGTCATCTGGTTTTGTCTCTCATCCTTCCGATGCTAATTCGAGCGTTACCAGTTTAACTTGTAATACAATCTAAGAAGATCGCCGGTTAGAGGTGAAGTTTTACAATTTGAGTGCGGTTTGGATTTGAAACACATAAATTAACACCGGAGCAGTAAATGGAAGGAAAGTTTTCTTAATTAATTTTTGCTTTTAAAGTGAAAATGAAGCTACGCCTCTCCACTTAAAGTGTTGTAATAGTCACCCAGAATTGTGGCAAGAATTATTACTTTGATTGCCACATTGAGCTATGTGGCAGGATATCACTTTCGTTTGTTACATTTTATTTTAATTCATTCATCCTTTTTGGAAGGTCATTTCAGATTACGGGTGAACACTTGTTTTGTTATCTTTTTCCATTCTAAACATTAAAAAAATCGCAATGTAAATATTAAATCATTCCAATATTACTTTCCAAGGCAATGGAAATAATTGAAATGCAATTCCAGTTCCTGCACAGAGACAAAGCCTTCTCGATATGATTTGCAATTTTCAATGTCTTTTATATAGGTTCGTCGTGGTGAATGTGAACTTTGCATTTGTCTTGATAAAGGTCAATGCATGTCCTGGAAAACAAATTAAATTTTAGGTTTTCATACACAATATGTATTGAAAGCATACGGCAGTTCTGAAGGTTTCCACAATATCTGAGTAGAAATAAAGGTTTGACGCGTGTTTGCCGGGAGACCCCGGCGTTGAAATCCCGTCGCGGCAATTACCTCTGATCAGTGCTCCCTCATTTACTCGTATTTTCGTAGTACAACAATTATTTTATTTTATTTAAACATTACGGTTATATGAATGTATCGTCAAGTCTTTGCGAAGCATCCGTTAAAGAACGGGGGAGAATCAACAATACAACAAAAATAACGATCAAATTACTTGTACTATGGGAAACTAATACCTATGCGATTACCATTATATAAATGTAAGTTTTGTTGTTTAACTAAGACAGTATTATTTAAGTACCATAAAATATCTAATAAAAGCTGCCCTATTATTTCCTAAGTCTTGTGACACATAAACATTTCAAGCTTAACAGACAATAATGATAACCATTCACGTCCTGAAAATAACAAAATACTAAAATTTACATAAAATATATTATTTCAAACTTACATTCAAATAATCAAGTTTGAGGATTGGTTTTTCTCCGTGTTGCACAAACCTTAGAAATTCATTCAATTTCTGTCTTTACACTAAAAATATGAAATCAACAAACAGTCTATTGAAAAAAATTGATAATTAAGTACCTTCAAAACTGTAACAGTGACAAACACAACACCGAGCTTACCAGTGCAAAATATATAAAAGGATTACGAATCTTTAAGCAGTTACTTCTACGTTTATTGAGAAAATCTAGTTAGTATCGGCTGCCTCACGTGTGTTCGGCGTTTTGACAGATTGAAAAACAACAACAAATACGTGTTTGAAAGTTGATGTCAAATTGAACAAAGCTTCGCCAAAAGGTGTTCGCGAGGCGGCTGCAGCGCGGGTACTGGTGTACTGGCGGAGGTAGAGGCAATAGTTCCCCAGCAGTGAGCAGCAAGGGCGGGAGAATCACGTTTCGTGTTCGATCTTCAAATTTCAAACGGTCGGAAAGCGACGCCTCCGTCGAAAGCAAGAGTTTTGAAAGAAGGTACTTCACGCTGGATAGGGCATTTCGATGGTGACTAAATTACAGTTATACTCCGGTTCAGCCAGGTAGGTAACCTATATATCAGGAATAATAATATATTTTGTCATAACAGAGATTAAAACATTTGCAAATTAAAAGTTACCTTGTCTGATTCATGATGGGAGTTGTAGTTAAAGGCACAGATGTTTACGTACCTACGTTAATTACGTACCCTCTGCTGTGTGTGAGATATCTCAGTTATTTTAATTAAGGTTTGTAAGATATCTTAGATTTCTCAGGTATTTTCATCAAGGTGTTTTTTATGTTTATCTGTTTATTTATATTTTTTTCAGTACGTAACCTGAATTTTATGGGGTCATGAATTAACTTCACTGGTTGATGCAACATGTAAAATGTAATTTTTTTTTTTTAAAAGAAAGACAAACATTCCCGGGTTACGAATAACCCAACAATGTTTGAAAATCTCCTACTACCACCACAGAAAGCCGAAAATGTTGCTTGTGTTGTGATGGAGGACTTAGCCAGCCGAGGAATCGAACACGCGACGCTTGGGTGAGACCCAAGCGCTATGCCCACTCAACCACTGACCGGTCAATTATAATTATTTATATAAATTTGTAAAACTAATTTGTTTCTCCATTAAACTAAAATAAAATGGGTGCCCAAAACCATTTGAAATGCAAAATGGAAATGAGTCAAAACATTTCCATTTGAAATGCAAAATGTGAAATCGTTTTTAGGAAAAGTGTTTCAAATGCAAAATGGCTATTTTCAAAATTCATTGAAAATACAAAATGGTTTCTCAGGTCAAACAATGAAAAACTAAAAACAAACAATTTTTATATTTTTTTTAAACTTGGTCATTTAATTAATGGACATCAAAGTAGAACAACATGTCGAATAACTTTACCAAGGAGCAACTTAATAATAATAATAATAATAATTGGATAATTTGTAGAGCGCCGTTTTTGTGAAAAATCACCTCAAGGGCGCTGAAATCGTAGATATCTAGACGTATAGACGTAAATATCTCTTATACCGAGGATAAGGATCGACAGATATACGGAACCTATGAAAAAAAAGAATAATTGAGAAAATAGAAAGGATGTTGCAAAATGGAAGATGCATTAAGAAAAGCATTTTAAATCAAAATGGAAATGGGTGAAAACAGGAAATACTTAAAGTGCAAAATACTCATTTTGTATTTCCATTTGAACTAGATTTATTTTAAATAAAGCACATCTCTGGTTAAAATGCACTTTTTGTGGTAGGTACCGCAAACAAGTTTCACATGCCCGGAGCCAATCAAATTATGAGGCTATTCCTTAATAGGGAACTACATTGTGAGACTGCATAAAGTGGTGAGGAGACGAGGAAGAGGGGGGTTAGGTAGTGTGTTGTGATTCAAAGGTGGTCACTAAACAAGGCTTGAACCAAGTATGATGACAATCCATTCAAATAACATGAGCTATTTGGCTTCAACCTTCCCTACTCATAGAAACAAAGACAAAGGCCAAACATATAGGTAGGTCGTACAGATTGTACATTATTTATGTAGTATTCATAATAACCCTGCCTGGTATAGATGATAAAGCGTTAGACTAAGAATTGGATTATTGAATGGTATTGGATTAGGATCCAGAGATCCATTTGCTCTGAACAGTCGGAGCTCCTTTGCGGTATCATATTGGGGATACGATACTTAGCGGCGTGCACAGAGTTTTTAATCAGAGTATTAATTTACCGTCTTACTTACGGATACTACACACTTGGCAAGTTATCGCTAAGAATGGCTAAGCTAAAGGCTACAGCCGATGTTAGGATTACCAAACAAATATCCGTATATTCGCTTTATTTATTTATATTACAAGTCAAATACAATATTTCACGTGTTTTCTTACATATTTACATATTAACATATTTAATTTTTATTTCGTTAGTAAAATTGTAATAATTCACAGAGATACCAATAGATGGCACTGACTGCTACATTTGTGATTTGTACCGAAAAGCACAGCCTTTTTGACACTAATACAAACAAGTCTTCCCTTGAATGCACATTGCGCACAAATTAAAAAATTTTAGACAACATTTGAATACGTCATTTGTGTCATTATTTTTGTTTAAAGGTATATTTTATTTAGCTGTAAAATTTTACATTTTATATCTAGTATTTTGCATACTTAGTTCCTGTTTTTGACACGTCATAGATTCGTGGCTGGAACTGAAATTGGTTTCTTGTAATAATATAATAAATTTGAATATTATTTCTATAGTGTAGGTTTATTTGAGCAATGTAAGGTAGGCAGTATTTATGTGCCTCCATGGAATGCATGCATCTGACAATATTCCCACTGACTTCGGATAGTTGAAACTCTTGAGCGCTATCAACTAACTTCTTTAGATTTTTGTTGTTTGTTTTTGGGGTGTTATGCCGTGTTGCGCTAACTCCTTCTTTAGCCGACGTTTCGGACAGCATTGCAGTATCCATCATCAGGGCAGATCCGGTAGATCCGAAGATGCATAGAAGATACACGGTAGATAGAAGACACATCTTCGGATGATCTGCAATGCTGTCCGAAACGTCGGCTAAAGAAGGAGTTAGCGCAACACGGCATAACACCCCAAAAACAAACAACAAAAATGCTTTTGGCCGTGAGAATCTAAAAACTTAACTTCTTTAGATTGTTTTCCGTTTACCATGGAACAAAGACTTTATACATCCAGAGTATACCTACACCATCTACGGTTCGTACAAACTCAAGAAGCAGATGAAGGCTCGATGCCAGGCTGCGATGGAAGGCTTGAAGAGGTTGTAGTTTCCGTGATAGGTCAGAGGGGGCGGCCAAGCGCTCAGCGCACCCTTTGCGCTCCGACTGTAAACATCGCGCAACCTAAATGCTAAGGCATTTCAATGTTGGTTAAGACATTTCAAGAACATTCACAACGTTGCAAAAGATGGTAACGGTTAATTCGCCTTTTTAAATGTGTCTGCATACCGTGGTAATGATAACCCCGGTGAGGTACAGGTATTAAATGGCGTGAACACAAGCTATATCCACATATCACGCTATACGAGGACTGTGTCAAAATAATGAACGCCCTCTTTCAAATAATGTAGTGAATATTCGGTTAGAACTTTGTAAAATTGTGATTTAGCAGGGTGCCCGGGTTCATAGGGTGAGGTTTATCTAGGTCTGCCCACCAGCTGGTGCGACGGGCCTGATCGAGAGAGGCCGGTTGAGGGAGATTTTTTTACCTCTCCAGCCGGACTCTCTCGACCCAACACCTTGCACCGCAGTGGGAAGGATGGATCCATAGATCCCTCTTGGACACAACTGACCCCCAAATTCCTACTCACTCCTCATACCTTCTTACATCCCAGAACATCCTCATCTTTCTTTACTCAAAAAGACCTTGCACACGGTATTCCCGAGGATAACATAGGCCCTAAGGGAAATTGTTTTCCTCTGGGCCTCCTGTGTGAATTTAATGTAAAAAAAATTGCAACGAAAATAACTGAATATATCGCACCCCTAGTCTTAGACTGACGGCACGTCAAAAAAACGGCATTCTGTGATAATTTTATTCAAAGTTTTAATTCTGGGATAAAAGGTGTGTGATTGGTTCTGTCTTCAAATTTTGTACAGTTCGTTTAGAGATTAGTTTTTGTTTAAGTGATACATGTCTGTATCGATTTTCAGATATTAGTTCTAACTTCTAACTAATGTTCAGCAAAAAACTTCAACTTGAGTATAACTCTACATTATGGTCTCCATTTTTCAATATTCATTCAGATAACATTGAAAAGATTCAACGGAAGTTTCTAAGGTTTATAAATTATAAATTGCATATTCCTATACAAAACATAAATTAGAATTACCTCTTGGATAAAATGTCTGTATTGAAACTTTCAGAAAGAAGAATAAGCACAGATTTAATACTGTTACAAAAATACTACATTTTAAAATTGACTGTCCCGAATTACTTCAATAATGTATCAATATCCATGTTCCCAAAAAATCATGCCGACATTTCTTACCTTTTTACTTCAATAACACCAGGACACTAGCTTACCAAAATTCTCCGATTCCGAGACTTCACAATCTCGGAAACAAATATTCTGATCTGGGTGATATATTTCATTTGAAAACTAATCAGTATTAATGTTGTATATTCTATCACTTTTATTCTTCTAGACACATCTATGTACCCATAAAACTTCTCCGCTTCTACTATTTTGTTTTGTTGAATCTTTTAAATTCAATTATACGCGTGAGGATTCATTTTTGTCATTATGTTTACATTCTTCTTTATGGTATTAATTTTTAAGTGTTTACTTTGATACAAAATGCTTGTATTTTTTTAAAGAAAAGTCCACTAGGGCGTGTAATAAATAAATAAATAAAAAGCCTACAAGGAATAACCTAACATTTAACGCAACTACCCTTGGTTCATTAATGATATGGTATTTATTGAATATGACATATGAATTACAGCATTGAAATTGGTGGAAAATGTATTTATGTTAGGATAACAGAGCTACGTTTCGATTTTTGTTTGGCTATTATACTCGTAACTTAGCTCTTCGAGTGAATCTTAGAAAACGCAATACTTCTCCAAGAATTCGCTGATGGGAAAGGTCATTATCTTTATCCATAACGAGAAAATACAAGTTTTAATATAATCACTGCAAATTTGATCCATAATAATTAGGTAGATAGGTAATAGGTACCACTTACACAGTTACTGCGCGAGTTCCTGTTTATTTGATAACCTGTACTTATATAATAATTATTCACGCAATTATTAGTTGTAGGTAGATACTTGTAATTGAAATTACCTCTCAGAAATGTACAACATCGAGTAAACTAGTCCCAGCGACAGCTCGTACGGACGTCATCATCATCTTCCTTCTCACGCGTCTTGTTAGAAAACGAAATAGACACAAGATACTAGAACGATGACGTCATGTACGACCTCTTGCTGGGACTAGTATACTAACCGACACCCACACGATGAAAAATGAGTAACACTGATATAGGTATATACATTTAAGCCAACAGGCCGCGAAGCGAAATCACTCTATTATTTATCAAGTTCTGTGGGATCTTTTTTAATTATATGCGTAGGCGAAACAGCCATTACTTGTAAACAATAATGAATGTCATTCAGAATTGAAACGTTTCTTGAAATGGCTTTAGTCGTGTTTCGTGACCAGATCTGAGTAGCCAGGTACTCCCCTACCTTACATCCCCCAATGCATTTTAGAGCGGATCAACGAAGAAAGGAGTGTAAGAAGAAGGTATGACGCGAATGTGAATGGTATAGGAATTCGGGGATGCCCGAGGAAGACATGGTGCAATCTAGTTAACCAGCGCCCTTCAGGTGATTTTTCAGTAGAACGGCGCCATTCAAAACTTCAAAATATTATTATTATTATTATCCGCGGTGTCCTAATATTTCGAGGTATGTATTAGTTCATTTAAAATGTTACTGTTATTTGAACTAAACGAGTGTAAATTACATGTGAAATGGATAGTGCTGTGCAAATAAATAGGCATAGCAAATGTATAGATATTATCTTAAAAAATAACATTTGCCAACTTAAATAGTTAACGAGAAACTTCTTGTAAATCGGTATAAATTGGGTATTCGGTGGCTTAAGTCTACGGATCGTTCATACGATTTATTTCAATCAAAGAGTTTTTAGTTAGTTCAGCTCCACTCATTAATAAGCCAGTTATGTTGCAAAACGAAGGACATCATGCAAAAAGTTATGCATAATTACAGGTTATCCGACACCTTGGAGGCCGCTCTAAGCAGCTGCTTTTGCTACCGATTGTCGGAATGATATTCTGGCCGTGCTCGCAAATATCGCTAACTGACCATCGTATTGACATAGGGCTTTATCGATCTCCGTGATATACCTCCAGAACAAGACTGCTTCAAAACTGAGGACTAAACTATCGCAAGTGGGTGTGTGTCCATTCCTTTCCGTGTGATTCATTGGGGGTAGAGTGACAGTCACATCATAGCGAAAATAGAAGCGGGTGCAATTTTTATCGCTGCGATTTTTTAGTCGTAAAGACTCTGAATTTGTAACTGATATCGCGCGACTAGAAATCGCAAGTGTAGGCCAGGCCTAATATTCAGTTCTTCATTTCAAAACGCACATCATTATGAAAACATCATATTAAAACCATTTTTCTTCGTAATAAATTATCAAAAAATGTAATCGTTCGTAATGCATTTAATATAATCTCTGGCGAAGTGAGCAATTATTATTATAAATCTTACGAATTAATCAATGTAATTTCTATTAACATTGTTCGCAGTTACAATTAATTGCTCTTTCATAATTGTTATTACATATTTATTTAAGAAATCACATTAACAACAATCATTCGGGCCGCTGTAATGACATTCCTTTCTTTATAAATATTCATGGTTGAATGTTATCACAGTGCCTCGTGAATAATCAACGCTGAATATAAATTCGGATTCTATATCTGGATGTATGTGAAAAACGGCACATAACGCGTTGCATTGGTCAATCGATGAGTATCTAGGCAAAAAACACTACCTATATTGGTTGTTTTTTTATAAGATGAAATAACTTTAGAGAAAAAAATGTTGTTTAGTGTAAGTAGGTAGGTATAATATGTGTATCAGTCCATACCAAAGTGACGATTGCCACAAATTCCAGAGTGTTTCGCAGAATTTGAACAATTCATCAGACAAAGTTATAAGTCGAGTCCTGCGAAAGTTCTGTTATTATTTCAACATGGGCCGGTTTTTTCACATTACTTGAATAGGACTTACACAGAATTTGAATAATCAGTTTGAAATTTGATGAAATGTTCAAATAATGTGAAACAGCCCGTCAGTATTTTAGGTTCGCCCCAGATTGATGCGACGATTTTCATTATAAATCTTTTTCTTTTCATCTGAAAATATAGAACACATAAATAAAAAATATTAACATGTAAATGTATATTTCAAAACGCCACAGCTCAAGGTTTAAATTTCTTTTGTTATTTAATAGTATTTATTTTGTATTTACATGGTAAAAGTCGTGACCTCGATCAAAACCTTGTTTCTGTCCTTGACTTTACATTATCTTCATTGTTTTTGTGCCGTAATTTTCTTAATTAACATTTCTCTTTGTTTTAACTTCGTTTAATATGTAATACTGGTTTAAGTGTACCCGGCGTTGCTAGGAGACTTTCCTCTACTTTCTATAAGTATAATATACATGTATTATATACAGAGATGTGCAAAATGGGTACCCAAAACCATTTGAAATGCAAAATGGAAATGGGTCAAAACTTTTCCATTTGAAAATGCAAAATGCAAAATGGTTTTTAGAAAAGCATTTCAAATGCAAAATGCAAAATACCTATTTTCAAAATGCATTGAAAATGCAAAATGGTTTCTCAGGTCGAACAATCAAAATAATTATAGAATTTTTAAACAATTTTGTCATTTAATAATGGATCTCAATGTAGAACAAACATATTACATGATGGTAAATTCAAAAACACCACGACTACAGATTATGATACCACAAAAAATTTGCGCGGGACTAATGTTGCCAACGTAAAAACATAGAAACTGCTATCTAACATTTAATATTATAGCGTCATGGCCCCATGTTCAGTATTTTTTGTAATGGTATCACTCAATTGCCAGGGCTCCTACCAGGGAGCAACTTGACAAATGTAAATTATCTCTCATAGCGAGGTTGAGGACCGACTGATATTTGGGGCTTATGAAAAAAAGATGAGTGGAAATAGTAGGGAGAATGTTGCAAAAAAGCATTTAAAATGGAAAATGCATTGAGAAAAGCATTTAAAATGCAAAATGGAAAATACCCATTTTGCATTTTGCATTTCCATTTGAAATGGATTTATTTGAAATAAAGCACATCTCTGATTATATACAAAAACCTTTCGGAAAAAAAATCTAAATGATAGTGAAAACCCTATAAAAATCCGTTGCGTAGTTTAGAAGAACTAATCGAACAAACAGACAGACGCTGATAGCGACATACTAATTAGAGATGTTGTAATTGGACATGGTCCGTTACTAAATAAATAAATAAATTTCTTTGCGAGCTGAAAATAATTATTTAGAAATTTCAAACAGAAAATCTGTGCTAGTTTCTTGTCGACAGAGCTTACCGAGGTGTTTGTTGCTTCACCTGTTTTACAGTTTCGATCAAATCATAAACAATAAGAAATAAAACTCAACCTAATGGTTTCAAAAACGATCATAAAGGTATAGTAATAATTTAAAATAAAAAAAAAAACAAATTCATTTTAATACTGAAAGCACTGCTTGCTAATGTTTCATTTTACGCAAAAAAAAATATTTGCCGATTTTATGTCCGGGTTAAATCTTCCCCATACGAAAAACTAAACCCTTCCACACACTTTTCCACAAATGATCATCTAGTCCAGGGGTCTTCAAACTACGGCCCGCGGGCCATGTCCGGCCCGCCAGTGTCATCCATCCGGCCCGCGACATCTTATGACCATTTTCATCAATCAGGCCCGCGACTTACTTAAGACCTTACTCAGAAGGGACGAATTCACCGCGAATTTTTTCGTGCGAATATATCGTCGCTGTGAAATCAAACCGGCATATCTGCAAAATGCTTGTTTTTCACCAGAGCGCTTTAAAGATTTCGCATATGATATTTTCCTTTTAACGTCCGTTTGGTTCACCTCAAAGCCACCTTATGAATGAATAAAATTTAGACGAATACTGCTTATTGAAGTAGTGGTTGCAAATAAATCGAAAATTGCTTAAATTAAGAGTAAAATGCAGATATGTCAGTATGGCTTTAAAATCAGTGTAAAATTTGCATTTGTGTCACAGTGGCTTCTTCTTTTGGAACCTGTTTAAAGTATAAAAAAACTCAATGTTGTCAATGAAAAAATAATTTATTGCTTCACAATTTTTTTTATAAACAATAAACATAATACTGCTTTTTCCTTTGCTGGTAACTTCACAGTTTCCCAATCGTTTATGGAAATCTGAATAAATTGACGGTATTATCCCGGCGGTAACTAACTTTAGGATACCATTTTTCTTCTTCTCATCAATGGTCTCTTGGAATAAGCTTGCATCAGAACAGGATTCACGCTCCCATTGCCCCGTTTATTCCTTTTCTTTGCCTCCTCCCAGGCATGTGATCCGTAGGAGGTTTTGAAGTAAAAGTTGCCGTCGTAAATGAGACAAACATCACACTGATCTTTCTTCGGTGTGAAAGTTTGTATGACTTGAAAAAACCTCTGTACTGGTAGAAGCTGATTCCTGCAAGGTTTGACTCCTTTCTTTCTTTTAGATAATCTCTGTGATTGGCGATAGATTTTCCACCATCGATATACTCCCGAGAACTTTGAGATCTGTAGTAATGACTAGGAACACTTGAGTTTACAGTTGTGGCAAGGAGGCTTCATGCTTCGTTGGTTCACTCTTCCACGGGTTTTAGACTCGTATTCCTCACCGCAGTTTCGCATCTTACAGTTTGTTAAAGTTTTTTTTGTTAAATTTGCGTATTTTAATTTATTTTTTTAACCGGGAGAAATCTTACCCGGGTCAGACATTTTGGCATATATGCCGGTTTGTTTTAGTTGAGGCTGCTATAAACGCTTTTGTTAAGTGCAAACCGGATTATCTGCCAATAAGTCATACAATAAGTCATATCTGGGTAGTAATAAAAATGTACTATTGTGAGATAATCCAGTTTTACTTACATGATGGACGTATTTCCCCCTTGAAAGTTTTGAAGCAAGTGGCGTATTGCGGAATAGGTCTGTCTTCTGCTAAAAAAAATGGCGATTCACGCGTAAATGCATACCGGCCCAACGCCATCTGACAGATTTTTATTCAACTGTACGACATGCCGGTTAGACATAAAAATAGAAGGGCAAAAAAGACATTTTTTGACACCAATAACTCAAAAGCTCCATTTTTGCATATATGCCGGTTTGATTTAACAGCGACGATATATGCTCATTGGCGAGGTACTGGGCACCAATACATTGCGTCCACAAGTATCGCGCGAAAAATACGGGCGCAAATCGTGTGAAGTTCGCCAGACTTACGTCCAGTTTACGCGGGAACTGCAGAGCGAGTACACGTATCAAGGTAAATGGAGCGGCAAAATTGTGACAAGGAATGGTTCCAAATGCTCGCGCGTTTCACGCTCCTTCTGGATGCAATATACGCGCGAAACGATACGTGGCAAAATCGCCCCCCTGGTCTTATTGTTTTAATTGTGATTGTGATAAGGTGGATAAAAAACTCAGAATGATACAATCTAAGATGGATATAGGGTACTACCCCCCCCCCCCCCCCCCCCGTGGACGATAATATGGGTGTCTAGAAATTAAAACAGTTTTGGCCCTCCGAACTCACTGGAGTAGTCAATGTGGCCCTCCGGCTGAAAAGTTTGGAGACCCCTGATCTAGTCAATCAACATTATGCAAGTGCATTATATAAGCAAAATAAATACAAAACAATACAAGAACAATACGTCAACTCACCAGAGATCAAATGGGAAAATAATTCGCCAACTCCAGATATTTTCATATCAGAGGGTTCGGCTCGGTAGAACTCCTAACAGGGCCTATAAATCCTACTGATCCCTAAACATAAATCTTTTAAAAAATTAAAAATTATTATAATTATTATTGAATTTGTAACCAGAACAGTAAAGAATTTTACAGTGCTTTTAAATGCTGTAATTTTTCGATCTCGTCACCCAAAATGCTGATTTAAAATTTATATTATTACGGTCATAGATTTGCTGCGTCCTTTCCAGTAACAATATAATATTCTACGATGTATCAAGTACACGCAGATAAGACGGATCAATCAAAGGTTCGAGCAAACCGCCTCGCAGACAGCCTGTCTAATGCCTAAATACCCAACTAATACTTGCACACCTATCTCAAACGCTAAAGTTGCAAAAGGTTCAATTCTAGAATTTGCGCATTAATTCCTTTGGCGCATGTTGTTGTGCAGAGCCGAACCAATACATTTTGCATCAGACGTTGAAAGTTTAAATTATTAGTGTAAAATGTTGTATAAAGTATTGTATACTATTTTGTATTGAGCATTGTATTAAATAGTTTGTTGAGTACTGTATTATGTATTGTGTTAAGTATTGTATTAAGTGTTTATTGAGTACTTATTGCACTAATCATCTATTAAATTATGAAACGTTGTACTCTTGGACAGATATACTTTTTGAATCAACTTTTCAAAATTCAAAAAATATTTCTAGTTTAATAACCTACCACTTCATGATTTTTTTTGAGTTAGAAAAATACGAAGTTTATGTCATTTTTTATTTTATTTTGTACATTAGGAATAATTTTTCTTTGACGATTTAAAATGTACCATTTTAATGCAAAAATGGCATGTTCGTAAATAAGGCGTAGATGACGTCACGCCGAACGATGTCGGCGACAGCTGTCTTACCGACCAAGAATGCAAAATTAAAATAAAATTCATGGCTGTTAAATTGTTAATATTTTCATTAAAAAATATATTTCTAAAACCGCACATTCCGTTTGAGCTGGCTACGACAAACTTCATTATAATGTGAATATAAATGAAGTGTAAATATAAATCTTCCAAATTCACTAGCATTTAGCTATCATATGTATCAATCCACTCCACAAATTATTATTTATTTCCTTTTACGCATTTAAACAAGCTTGCAGTTAATAAAATATTTACATCATTTGTACATTATTACGTCTTTTTCAGTACAAATGCACTCAGTGTCGTTTTGATATCACTCAATACGTGATTATATTGTGATATTATTACAAAAATATTTTCCATTCACTATGTTTATGAGCAAGATTAGGATCGCCTTTCAATGGTGTGTTCACTATCAAATGTGTTTCTCTCAATAAGAGATTATCTTTTTTTGATTTGGTAAGAAAACATTCCACACACCAGCTGCTGACCCCTTATAGATCTTAACCTGTTAACCGGGCGGGACGTATAAATACGTCAAACGTAAACAGTATCGGGTACGGGTAGGACGTATAAATACGTCCTTGAAATATATGTTGCGCCCTGGAACGAGCGGGACGTATATTTCCAAACATATCACACGGAAATTGAGTTTTTAATTTTTACATATTTTAATTTTTTAAACTAAATGTTTCTCTTTTATCTGTGTGCTTTTATTTATTGTTCTGTAATTATAACCTTTTTATGTTTTTTTGTAATCTTTATAATTGTTTGTAAATATTCTATTTTTTTTATTCGATGTTTTCACTTTTTTTGATGCATAAATAAAAAATAATAAAAATAAAATTAACGTCCACCGGCCGTGACGTATTGATACGTCCTAGTGAAGGAGTTCGCGCCCGTTATATGCTGCGTAATTCAAAACTGGACTCCCCGGTTAACAGGTTAAATAATTACAACATTGAATTTGTCAACCCGCTGGAGCCCATTGTGATTTTTTTAAGGAAGACAAAAATACACCCTGATTACGAATAACCTAACCATGTTTGTATTCTTCGTACCCCCACCTTTGAGAGCGGAAATAATGGCTTGTGCAATGATGGAGAACTTAACTAGCGGATGATTAAACCCGCGAATCATGGGTGCAATCCCATGACGCGACCCTATGCACCGCTCAGTCACTAAACAGTGGTGCATCAAATACACGATTTTAGTTGTAAGTCACTATTTATTAATCTTAGTTTTAGCAACTAGTAATAAAGTCTAAGGATGGGTTGTTTCACAGAATTTAAACAATTCATAAAATTTCACAGTTGATTTTCAACTGGCCATAATTAACATTGTATTTTTCTCTCTGAAAAGTCATGGACTGTCACTGCTGCATAGATAAGTATTTCAGTCTATACAGGGTTGCATATTAACAAAGGATCTGAGCCTTGATTCTAGACGAAGTCAATCCACTCGAACGAGCGGTGCGATCCACTCGTTGTTCACGTGGAATGACTATTGACATTTGGCGTATGTAAGAATGTACCATTGACGAGTCTAAAGAATAAGAATGTAGACCAATGTATGTACTTTCAACGGCGATGGTGAGCAGCCTGGATTGTAGAATCGATACCCTGGGCTTAGTAGACCTGAAATTAACAATTACCTGTAGAAATGCCATCTACTAGGCATATTTAAAAGATCTTTAGATGACTGCAAATGTATGCAAAGAAAAACACCAAATTAAATCTGTTTATAAAATTATTCTTCACAAATAACTGTCCAATGTAAACATTTTTATTATATTTTTAGCTCTAAAAGAAAAAGTATCTCATGGAGTATTAAGATAAATGACATCAACATTTCATGTCTAGTATGTATCTAATTACGTTTTAAAAATAAACCAGAGAGACAGCGATTTTTTATGAAACCAATTACATACATAGTACTGACTTAAACTGCTAACAACTAGATTTTCCAAAAATTATAATTTCATCATCTACTTTTTCTTATCTAAAAAGATTAAAATAAGTAAATAGTCAACTCAATTAATCTCTTTGGGAATGGGTAAAAAACAAAACATTAATTTTATACAAATATTTTATGTATTTCTGCATAAAATATAATCCACACTAAACAATATATAACATTAAATATAAAAAAGAAATAAAGACTCAAGCTTCTCATGTAATTACTAGCATTATTTAACTAATTAAACTAACAACAAATATACATATTCAGGCATTTTAAACAATAAAATTGACACATTTCACATAGAATATTGAAATGTAATTTATTTTTACAATTTTTAATGCTTTTTTTTTCAATCTTCATACTGCTCGAAATTCGAAAAAACCTAGGACTTGAACATAAATGCTATAAAATAACAAAGATGTTAAAAAATATATTCCCCAATGCATGCAAATAGATTTAAACTAAATCTTATAAAAGTAAGTAGTTACTAGTTAAGTTTGGTTAATACATAAGCCAAAATAAATTAAAATTATTATTAAAGAAAATGATATGACGCATTCTTGTATCACCCGCCGATATGTCAGCAGGTGGATTAAAAATAAAAATTATTATTAAAACTTAAAAGAATAACAATAATAATTAACATACATGCTACGAAAACATAAGAACCAAAAGAAAGGAGAATCAAGACGATAGAAGGAGAAAGAAACAAAGAAAAGGGGTTTTAAAAAGGTTAGACAAAGGTTGGAAAAAGGTTTTAAAAAGGTTAGAAAAAGCAAAAATTTGAAAAGTTAGAAAGCAAATGTTCAAACAAACAAAAGAATCATTGTTAAAAAATCTATTTACAAATTTACAAGTATTATATACTTTTTTTGCTTATTGACTAACATCACAGTCCAAACAATGTATGGCGAATCAGAGTTTAAATGGAAATAATTCGGTCTACAAGCATCCAATTGATTCTTATTTCTTATTGTCTGAATCGCCGGCATCATATCACATTGTATTTACAACCTGATCAAAGCAGTTGGCAACAAACTGCTCCTTCTCCCCGAGTTTCCTGCCCACCTTGGAGTCCGTCACTCCATCATCATACTCCGTGGCCTGCAAAACTTCCTGCAGACCATCCAGAGACTCAGAAGTGAACTTCTTTCCCTTGAGATGAGTCACTACGGAAGCATCTCCATGGAAGCCGGAAGCCATGAGGCCGGGAGGGATATTGAGGGTCACATCGGCGATGAGACCAGACTCGACAGACATCTTAATGCACAGCTCTTGACTATCTTGTTCTTTGGAAATGAAATCATCTCCGGTGGACAGCAGATTTGATGGGACAGTGAAGGATCTCTTTACTTCGAAGGCGGGAGTCTTGCCGAACCTCCAATCCCAGCTGCCGAGCTCTTGCTTAATCTTGTCAAGACCTACAACAATTCAAAACCAAAATTAAAATTACATTTTATAATATATTTCCAAAATGTGCATCTATTTCATCAAATGGTGGCAAAGGATAGATGGCACAGACCGGATTCTAATACTGTACCATAACAGAGAAAATGGCGACAATATTTACTACATTAATGAAAAAAAAAATTAAATTGTATTTTCAACAGCATAATACCAAAATAGATGTGAGAGCACATCGGACTGAAACAACATCTTTTTCACAAAATCAGATGGAAGCCAATAGGTCAACATATAATCTTCATGTAGACTTTGCAACTTGATTATTAAAAAAAAAAAACATTTTTTATCATATTATTATCAATACCAATTATTTACAATAAGATAACGCTGAATATTGGCACAAAAATTATTTATTTACATTTGCAAATTATAAATATTCTAGAAAATACTAAGAAAACAAACCAATAAAACCATGCATGACTGATATTGTACTGGTACAGTGTAAACACAGCGTTAAGAGGAACAACCATGTGGCCTTTTCATACAAAATTACTTTTGGATTTGAGGCCAAGATACATATCCAAACAGAATTGTTTTTTCATTCAAAAGTTGTAGCAAATAATAATAAATAGTACAGCTACGAGCTATTTTTTTTTTTTTTTATTATTAATTTTTTAAATTTTCATTTCCGAAGATTTTGCACACCTGGTATAATCATAATGAAGGGAAAATTTAGTCTCGATTTCTCACAAAATGTATTCAAACAGGCTGAAAACTGTCCCGCGTTACAACCACATCCGTCCAGAAAGGGTTAAACCGTATCACACAGCTGTCATATCATGCAAATGATATCCAACCACACCAGATTATCTACCATTGCATTCACATAAAAATTTCAGACAGAAAAATTAAACCAGAATTCACCATTGAAGAGTTCTCCTGCTACATATAATCAGATTTTATGCTTCATAAGTAAGAAAATTTAGGTAATTCACGTACCAGGGAACCAGTTCTCGGTGGGGTTGATCATCTGGAAGCCCTTCTGCTTGGAAATGAGTTCCTGGCCCCCATCGGCGATGTGGAGGGCCGGAGTCCTGAGGAACTCCCATCCGACTGCCGTCTGCAGGCCGTCCACTGTCACGCGAGAGTTCTCCTCGCAGAGGTTCGTGATCGGGGAACGAACTGACTGAGTGGCGTTTGTCTTAATTCCAGTCTGAAACAATAACATATGTTTTAAATTAATAAACAATCAGTAATGGAAAATAACACAGATAATATTACTGGCCTGTACACGAATTAACCCTTGGGACCTTCTAAGACCCAAACAGTCCCAAATGCCGTGCGCGCATTATACTCTCCTAAGACCATATTTGTCCCAGAACGACCGCACATTATTAAAATGCATATATCTCTCTTCCTCTCATCTAAAAATTAATTATTTCTTTTATGTCAGAAAGAGAACGAAATAGTGCTTGTTATTGTCTTTGAAAAAATGGAAGCTTGTAGAAGGTTCGATCCGTGCAAATCAACAACGTCTCAAGGGTTAAATAGGTGCAACAAGACAGAGTATTGACACTATTTCGAATGGCAATCTCGCAAGTGGAGTCTGCGTTAATGATAGACAACCTCTGATAGAAAAATGCACTCAATTAACACACTTCTGACGGGAAAGATATTTCTAGCCGTTCGGTCGATTGTTGCTTAAGGACGGGAAGGGTATTTTTACCTTTTGCGCCATTTCAATGGCAGAAAAGAATAAATTATCCAATGTTTTTGTATGAATATTATATGCCAATCTCTTTCTAAAGGTCCCAACTATATGTACATAATTATCAAATCGCAATACAATTCTTCTTTTTATATTTATATTCAAGTCTTTCGTGTGCATCGGTATTTCAACAAATAAGTTTATTTTTGTGAAGGGAATAAGATACTTTATGGTGATAAGATACTTTAGTGTAGATAGTTTTAGAGTTAAGTTTCTTTGTTTGGACCTCTGGAACAATTTTTGGTGGCATTAGGATTAAGTTAAACATTGTATTAACTTGTCATTAATTAGGTAACTCTGTATGTGGGTAACAGTAATTTAGACTAGATAAGTAGTCCGCCGAAAGGAATGGCCGACACAGGTGTCGATGAGGCTCACTATATATCACATCGCCAGCCGTTCGGTTGCGCAGAGGAGGACGGAACGTGAACAAAGTCAAATTGGTACATGGAATATTTAAGGAAAAATGTATAAGTCTGAGAATAATGTTGATCTGATTCAAAATCAGTTTGACAAGGGTGTTTCTTGTTATTTGCTATGCCCCTGTTAATTCTGAAAGTGACGAAGTGAAAGATGATTTTTGGACTAGTGTGAATAATGTAGTAATTGACTATAGGTTCAGAGCCGGTACCGAGGACACAAGAGTATTCAGAGGGGCTGAGGTTGAAACTGACCACTTTCTGGTAGTGTCTAGAGTAAACGTCTTTCGCGGTTGGCGCTCTAAAGTGAAAACGGTATCAACAAGAGTCAAAATAGAGAAAACTGCGATAAAAAACGATAATGTGAGAAGTGAGTATGTGAATTATGTAAAGATTAAATGAGAAGGAAATGGACGGTCTAAGCACAGACGTAACATGGAACCACATAAAAGTGAGTCGGCTAGACAGGTATGTGTAATAAGTAGGCAAAGTGGGAAGATAGGTGATGCGTGGTGGGATGACGAGATTAAAGCACTGGTCTCAGAGAAGAAGAAAGCAGTGCTTCCAGCGGGAAGAGGGATTGAGCGGAAGAAGAGTATAAAGGATCCTAGAAAAGAATAAGAGTTGAAGTGAAAGAATGAAAAACGTCTGGAAGAGGAAAAGGAAATCAAAATGACAGACCACTTCCAAGAAAACATTAAACTGTTTTGGGAGAAAGTCAAAAGGTCCAAAGAGTGGTTTAGAAAACGGAACCATGATAGTGATAAAATCAAAAGATGGAAAAATGTTGACAAATGAGGAAGAAATAAAAGAGAGATGTATGAAATATTTTGAGGAAGTCTTCGAAAGCGACCCGAGTGACAGTGATTCCAAAGGCGAATCAGATACGCGTGATGATGGGGTGAACGTTCCCGACATCAGCATGGATGAGATAAAAAGTTCAATTAAATGTATGAAGAATGGTAAGGCTGTCGGTTGACAATATTGCTGCTAAATACTTAAAATGAGATAACTGTGTAATTCTCACATGGTTGTGCAAACTTTTTAACCAATGTTTAAAGGAAGGTTACAAGCCATTAGATTGGAGAAGGGCTGTGATCATGCCGTTGTACAAATGTAAAGGGTCACGTATGGATTGTGGGACTCATAGGGCTATTAACCTGCTAAGCTCAGTTGGCAAGCTGTATGGTAGAATTTTGATTGAAAGGGTAAGAAAGGAAACAAAGGATAAAATATGGGATGTGCAATGTGCTTTTATGAGTGGAAAGGGCTGCATGGACCAGATCTTCTCATTGCGTATGCTCACTGAGAAGTTTCTGGCAAAAAACCAGAAACTATTCTGCGCCTTTGTAGATTTACAAAAATCGACAGGAAAGGCTGTGAGGAAGGAGGAAGGTGTTGTCCAAGTAGGGAGTGAATACGAATCTCACACGCGTCTCTTAATGAAGGAAGTGTTGCATGTATTGTTGTACTTGGAGCAGGTGGATGAGTTTGTGTATTTAGGAAGTTCTTTTATGAGAGATGGGAAGGCTGATAGAGATGTTGAAAGAAGGGTAAATGCAGGAAACTCCATTCATGGAGGACTGAGCGCAGTTTGTGCTAGCAAAAGATTGATCCCTGAGGCGTATGTGTGATAAGACCATGCATGATCATGAGAAATGTGGAGATCCGCAAAGAATGCAAGGCTGATGTAAGCGTAATGAGTAAGATTAAGAAAGGGACACTTAGATGTTTTGGGCATGTAGAACTAACGAGAGAAGAAAGGAGTCTAAGGAGAATATCTGATGCAAATGTGAATGGTAATTTGAATCAGATAGAAATGAATCAGATACTTGAGTAGGGCCAAGTGAGAATAATAGGAGTGTATGTATGAGACAGTGTATGAATGTGAATGAGGCAAGGAGTGTATGCCAAGACCAAGTTGTTTAGCGGTCTGTCCTCCCTGCGGTGACAGTTAGTAAGTTAGTTGGTACAAAGTATACATATAACTACAAAAAAACTGTCAACAAAAAAGTAAATTTAAAATACATAATTAAATTAGTCACACATATTGCTTATTTTTATGATATTCCTTCACTGAAATAACTCCGTATCTATGTGAGCAGCGCATTGAACATCAGAAAAATACAGTGAATCACGCTAGCTAAATATACATAAATATGCATAAATAAAAAATAAGCTTTGTAACAAAGGGAAATTAACATTTTTTATTTTACCCTATGAATGATGGAATATGTACAAAGAAAAAGATATTTTAATGATAATTACTCATGTAGATATAAAAATTATTTACATGTTTGGTGTGTCCTAAATTTAAATTGATGCATTTATTTCTTATCAATAGTTGTTACTACAAAATACTAGACACGGCTGTGCGGCCTTTTTCTTACAAAACTTAATTTGAGGCTAAAATACCCAACCAAATCAAAAGGTATTGCAAATATCTATTACGATTATGTTCAGTTTATTTTATTTGTGGTTTTAATTATAAAATATACAACATTAAAATAAATATACATATATTTTTATTTTTTTTAAATTAAACAGATTAAAAAACCATTTTGATGGGCTCAATTTTAAATTGCAAAAGACCGATTTATGTTGGAACACAAATTTGTCATTTACAAATTAAAATTTCGACCCAAAAAAAAACTATTTCTTTACAATGTTTGATATTTTATTTCATTATAACACAGTAGGTTGGGCAAGATAATTTTTTTAATAATTACTGTTAACTCACAAAAAATTGTCAAAGTTGCCTTTAAAATCATAAAAAATCAATTCTTTAGTGTCCTATCCATTGCGTAGTTTAGAAGAACTAAGAGCACAAATAGACATATACGGATAGTGACTTTATTTTATACTATTTAGAGAAACACAAATAAATAAAACAGCTCACATCTGTACTGAATATTTGCTGTACATTTTTAATTATTCAATTTGGTTGAGTATTTTGGCCTCAAATCAAAAACTAAAGTTTTGTATGAAAAGGGTTGCGCAGGCGTTCCTCTTAAACAATAGTGATTCAAATTACACATTTGTATGAAGTTATAAATACAATGCAAATAGGACGTTAATATGGAGCATTATAATTCAAAATTAAACTATTCCATTGAAGATAGTTAAAACAAAAATAAAGTGCATTTACAAAGGGTTCATGCTGCAATTCCATTACCACGTATTATTTAACATTATCGAATAAGTCATCCTGCAATGCCATTTTAATAGTAGCAATATCCTGTATTGAAAGAAATTAGATCAATTTTTGTCACAGTAATAATGGTTTCATCGCGCTCATTGTTACTGTAAATCTCATGAAAGGTGGTCATAAATGACCTATGCATACATTAATTTACATCGAAGAAAGAGTAATTATAAAAAAGTGTCATTTTCACATTCATGAATCAATTTCAGCGTAAATAGTTTAAACAAAGACAATAAATGCTGCCTGTGAAGAAAGTTTGCTGGTGATCAAATAATAAATGTTTTATCTGCGTGCAAAACCCCAGCAAACAAATTAAAAGTATTTACACTTGATAACTTGACACCTTGTGACTCGGTGTCGCCAGTTTCAGAGATAAAATGGCCGAGAGAAACAATAACAAATCATCCAGTCACTCTAACATAACGTGAACCAACTAAATATATAATTTCATTTATCCCAGAAGTGCGACGGTACCGAAAGCCTTACTTTGGATGCCCTGCAACTGATTTAGTATGAATTATCAAATAAGATATATAATATTATGCTTGATTAGATTCATTTCAGATGTCTGCGGAAAGATAGCCTCAATTGATAAAGTCGAGACAAACTGAGCTTGACTTATCATGTTTTCAGTGGAAAATTTTCATAATATTGGACTTATATAATGATAATAGCGCACGAAAAATGTTTCTATAAATAAGCAGGCTGTGAATATTTATTTTTTAATACTGGAAATAACTTTTTTATGCTGTTTTGTTTAGGATTGATTTGAGTTTTTCAAGATGAAAAGGGTTAAAGTGATTGATTTTTGGGGTATTATGCTGTGATGCCCCCCCTCCTTCTTTTAACAACATTTCGGACAGCCTTACGGAGCCCGTCATTAGGGCAGATGTCTTATGAAGGACATTGTCAGGCTGTTCGAAACGTTGGCTAAAGAAGGAGGAAGCCAAAATCAATCAGAATGTTTTGTATATATTTTTAAATTGATTGGCGCAGAAGTGTTGTTGTAATACACAAAACTTCGAGACGAGTTAAACGCTTGTAAAAACTAGAAATGTGGACTTCTTCAATTAAAAATTAAACAGCAGTCATTGTTACCATAATTGCGACAGTATGAATTTAATGTTTATCTTTTAGATAAAAAAGACGTGGATAAACAGACTGTCAGAAATTAGACATGTGGACAGTGAATTCAGAAACATTGCCCTGATTAATTATTTTTTCTTCTGTTGATAATAAAATTAATTTGTGACATTTATTTGCCTCGTTGAAGGGGACATTTGAACAAATTGCAACTAATTACGAGATATAGGTATAATATAATGATAAAGGTTACAAACCATTATTCCAATTATAAGATAGGAGATAGCAAAGTAACCCATTTCAATATAATATATTGAGGAATATTATAGCAAAGGAACATAATTCTATTAAATATCACTGGTCAACACATTTTTTGTCCCTTTAACGAAAGTAGCCAAATCTGACAGGAAATTTCACGCTGATTTCAGATATGTGATTAGTTTTTTTCTATCACGTCAGGTTTTTATGGATTTTAAGTTTTACTAAAATGTGTATTAATTCATATTTATTCGTGAGTTATCATTGATTTTTGATTTTTTGACCATCCATTCCACTTGGTCATGCTGCAAACATGAAAGAGAACTATGACAACATGAAGCTGCTGTTAACAAAAAATAAATTTGTAAAATACGAATGGAAAATATGTGGTGATCTAAAAATAGGGCTCCTACTAGGACTGCAAGCGGGATATACAAGTATTGTTGTTTTCTGTGCGAGTGGGACAGCAGAGACAGGAAAAACCATTATGCCAAGAAAGACTGGCCTACTAGAAAGCACCTTAAACCTGGCACGAAGAATGTTCAACATGCTCCCTTAGTAAAATCTAAAGATATCTTACTTACACCCTAACACGTTAAATTGGGTTTGATGAAAATTTTTGTAAAAGGATGGAAATGGCATGATTTACTTAAAGCAAAAGTTTCCTAAGATCAGCGACGCAAAAATTAAAGAAGAAATATTCGTGGGACCACAAATAAGGGAGGTCTTGACTGATCCGAATTTTATAACAGTGTTGAGACCAGTCGAGCTAGCCGCTTGGTCAGCCTTCAAGAATGTTGTCGAGAATTTTGTTGGAAGTCATTAAAGTGAAGACTATATCAGCATTGTGTCTGAAATGCTCATGGCCTATAAAAATATGGGATATAACGTCACTATAAATACAGTTCCTTCACTCTCATTTGAATTTTTTCCCAGAAAATATGGGAGATGTCAGTGACGAGCACGGCGAACGATTTCACCAGGACATTGCTGCTATGGAAAAGCGATACCAAGGAAAGTGGAGTCCATCTATGCTAGCAGACTATTGCTGGACCCTGCAGAGAGACTATCAAGATAATCACAAGCGCAAATCAGGTGCAAAAAAAATTAAATTGAATTAGTTTTGAAATTTTGTTCAGTAAGTACCCGTCATACTATGGAAGAATTATGTGAAAAAACTTTGTTAAATAATAAAAAAACCTGACCTATAAATTTTTTTTTTTGTTTCATTTCGTGTTTATAGATACTAAATACATATAAAAAAAATTAGCTATGCTTAAGGGACTGCACTTAAAAAAATAAATGTCGACCAGTGTATTTTAAGTGATATTTACTTGTTAACTACCCCATATAAAAGCTATTTCCATTTACTTTGTAATTATGGAGCTATTTTAACCAAAACTAAACCCTTGGAATGCGGGGGGGAAAAATGCTAATTGCGGACCGTTTGACAGTTGACACTATTTTCGTTGTAACTTAACTTGTTTTTTGCAAAATGGTGTTTTTGTAATTTGCACCGTCTTACCGGTGTTATATATATATTTTTTTTTTTTTTTTTTTTTTAAACTTCCGATTTAGTTGTCCGGGTTAAGTCTTCCCCAAAGGAAAAACTTAACCCTTCCACTCACTTTTCCACAAATGATCAGCTAGTCAATCAACACTATGTAAGTGCATTATATAAGTAAAATAAATACAAAACAATACAAGAACAACAACATGTCAAATCACCAGATATCAAATGGGAAAAAAAAAATTCACCGTCTCCAGATATTTTCATATCAGAGGGTTCGGCTCGGTAGAACTTCTAACAGGGCCTATAAATCCTACTGATCCCTCAACATAAATATTTAAAAAATCTTTTGTTATCCTACATGTATTCAAAATGACCGACTTTTGCATCTTTATATATAAATTTTTTGATAGATCTAATACGCCTAAATTTTTAATTAGAGAGCTAGGTATAATGCCAGTAGCCGAAATAACGAATGGTAATATTTTTATAGTCTGAGAATGCCAAATTCTTTTTATTTCATTTCCTAAATCTGTGTATTTTCTTATTTTTTCACTAACAGATTTTTGAATATTACAGGAATTTGGAATAGCAACATCAATGATATAAGTTATTTTTTTAATTTTGTCATGTAAAACTATATCGGGTCTATTATGACTAATCGCTCGGTCTGTTAGTATAGTTTTATCATAATATATTTTATAAAATTCGTTTTCTAAAAATGAATTTGGTTCGTATTCATAATATGGTACTACATTACGGCAGTCAATCAAGTTATGTTTAATTACCAAATTTTGGTGAATTATTTTTAAAACTTGATTGCGCCTAAATGTATACTCGGACGGTGCTAATATAGAACATCCCGATATAATATGTTCTATAGTTTCCGGAAAAGCCAAACATTTTCTACACAAATCATCAATTTGATTTGTATCTTTGATTATATGCTTTCTATAATTTTTAGTATTAATGACTCTATCCTGAATTGCAAGCATAAATCCTTCTATTTCTGCGCTCAACTCTCCAATACTCAACCATTTGTTTGACTTAATTTTGTCAACATACGTTTGGTTGAGATAATTGAAGTGTTTTGCGTGTAAAATTTTATTTGACCAGGAATCTAATAATTCCTGGTTGGGATTTATAAACATGTTGGCATTCTCATCGTATAAATTTAAAGGTGTAATATTTCTATCTGCCTTGCAAATTATTTTGTGCATTTCTGAGCTATGAGCTTTCCTATGGAAAAAAGTTCTTAGCATTTCTACCTGATTATGTTTCAAAGAAGTTATTTTGACTATACCTCTACCTCCTAAATTTCTAGGTAAATTAACTCGTTCTATAGCTGAATTTGGATGATGGCAATTAAACTTTGTTAGCGTAGTTCTAATTAATCTTTCTAAGTTATCTAAATCTGTATTAGACCATTTAATTATGCCAAATGAGTACGTTAATAGAGGTATTGCCCAAGTATTTATTGCTTTTACTAAATTTTTAGCAGATAGATTGCATTTTAAAATTTTCCTTATCCTAGTTTGAAATTTAATCCTAATATCATTTTTAATACTACTATGGTCTAATCTATTTGATTGTGGGTATCCTAAATACTTATAAATCTCATCCCTTTTCATACTAGTAATTTGGAAATTTCCAAATATACTCTCGTCCCCATCTACAATTTTGCCTTTCTCTATATGGATCGTTCTACATTTATCTAAACCAAATGTCATTTTGATATCATCTGAAAAGTTTTTAACTACCTCGATCATTTTCTCTAAATTTTGTTCAGAATTCGAAAATAATTTTATATCATCCATAAATAATAAATGCGAAATTGTACTACTCTCCCTTGTATTACCCTTAACTTTTATTCCAAACTTGCTTTTAATTAACATTTTAGATAGAGGATTCAATGCTAAGCAAAACCAAAGAGGACTCAATGAGTCTCCTTGAAAAATCCCTCTTTTAATTGAAATGCCCGGTATTACTATTTTCTTACCTTTTAAATTGATAAGTAAATTGGTATTCCAAAAGGACATAATATTTTCCAAAAAGCTAATAATAATGGGGTTAATTTTATATATTTTTAATACTTTGATCAGCCACGAGTGCGGGACACTATCGAAAGCCTTTTGGTAGTCTATATAGCAAGTATGTAAATTACGTTTTCGAGTTTGAATCTGTTTTAGAATTACAGAATCGATAACTAATTGTTCTTTACATCCCATATGTTTTCTGCGACAACCTTTTTGTTGTTCAGATAAAATATTTTTTTCATCTAAATGAGTATATATTAAATCTGTTAAACAAGAGGTTAAAATTTTGTATATTGTCGGTAAACATGTAATGGGTCTGTACTGAGAAGGATTATTAATATTTTCGCTTTTGGGTAACATATAAGTAATACTCTTAGTTAGAAAATTTGGAAAATTTTGAGGTTGACTGACAAATTTTGAAAGATTTTTTGCCAAAAGAGGATGTAAAGTAGTCAGACGTTTGTACCAAAAATTATGTATCCAATCGCAACCCGTGGCTTTCCAATTATGAGTATTTTTAATAATTTTGGTTAACAATTCAACCGATATATTAGAAAAACTCATTTGTTCAATACCTGAAAAATTGAGTTCTTCATTTTCTATCCATGGAGTTGACTCGTTATGTTTTATATCTTTACTCCAAATTTTAGTCCAAAAATCGCGCATATCTGATTCAGATGGTAACGGAATATTATTATTCGAAATAATATTTTGTTTATCGTCAAGTTTGGAATAAAATATTTTTTCATTTTTCTGAAATAATCTATTATTATTTTTTTTATTATACGTATAATTATATCTTTTTAATCTACTAGCTTTTACGCCTAATTTTTGTTTTAATAAATCCAATAAATCATTGATTATATTTTCATTATTATGACTATCAATGTTATAACCAAATTTTCTACAAATTTCATCTACATGTCTCAAAATTTTCCTACTTCTATTTCCATTTTTATATTCTATTACTCTAGCTATGTTACTTCTTAAAAATACTACATCATTTTCTAATCTGATCTGCCATTCTGGTTTACTATAACTATATGATCTATCGTCAGAGGATGATAATTTAATTCCTAACTTATTACAAACAGTAATCGCACTAGCGTATACTATTGTATGAAGATCTAAAAAACTAATTTCGTCAAATATGATTTTTGGTAAAATTATGTTATTTAATTCAAAAATTAATTTAGATAATTTCTTTGACGTATGCAATTTCGGTAATTTTGGTCTAACTGTTGGCTCTACATCTATATATCTGTTTATATTATTATGAAGTAAGTTAGCTAATTCTACTACATTTTCATCAACAAAGTTTAAATTTGCAATGTTGATTTCCCTAAGATTATAAATAACGGCTAAGTTATTTGAATCTACTGTAATATCATTGGACATTTCGACTAGAATATTATCCAAACTATCTACATTCAATGCATCTGATATGACATTGTTACTTGTGTTAATTTGTTCTAAATTATTTCCCCTTTGCAATCTATCTGCTACTTCTCTTTTAATCTGTTCTAATGTGACTACAGAAATTAAATTATTTTGAAAATAGCTCGCTTTTGGTCTGCTAATCTTTGTTCGCTTACTTGGGCAATCGGATAATTTTGTGAGAAAAGTAAATGTAATTTTTTCCTATATAACAACATATCTGTTTCTACTTTGGTTACATAAAAATATGAACGAACAATGAACAACGAACAATTTAATGTATTATATTTATTATTTAATGTATTTATTTACTATTTAATGTAAATATATATTTATTATTTAATGCATTTATACAGGGTGTCCGGAAACTCGTAGTACAAGCGGGAAACTGGTGAATCTACATCACATTTGGAGTCGATTTTGTAGTATATTTTTTTTTTATTTGAGCTTTCGTTATCGAGTAAATCGAGTTTGAAGTTGATTTTTTTCATTTTTTTATTTTTATTTTTTTAATCAAATTCTTATAAATTATTACTGAAGATCAAAGTACCCAACTAATTAAAACTATTTGAAAGTAAAACAAATGAAGAAACTCGGATTTGAAGCATTATTTTGAAATCACCCTTCATTTAACCCGGTGTAATCATAAAATATTTCTGCTCTGCAGGGTTAAAACATCTGTTATTCAACCCTAAACACCAGAAAAAACTTTAACCCTAAAATAGCCGAAAAATATTTTTTTTTGTTTTTTTTTTTTTTTTGAAAATGCTCAAATCAAAAAACTTTATGTTTTTTTGGGTTCCCCATGTGGTGTAGATTCTCCAGTTTCCCGCTTGTACTACGAGTTTCCGGACACCGTGTATATTTATAAAAATTTTATGTCTATTCTACGTGGTTTCCTAAATAGCTACTTATATTCAGAGAAAATAAAATTCTTTCTAATATTATAAAAAAATATTATATAATGAAGACAAACGAAAATATTCTTGAGTTTTATTGTATTTTCCAGCGAAATAAGCATTCTTAAAAACAAAAATAAATTTTATCAGAATATCCTGTAAATAAGTACAGTGCCATGACTTTTGAAAATCAGAATTATTATATTTGACATTTGAGACTCTTTTACACTAATAAAATAAACATATTTGCAAAATAACGAAATGACAAACTAGAATAATATTAAGATTCATTATTTCCTTGCCAAGTGAATAAAATATATTTCAGTATGCTAGAAGCATTTAAGGTTCAAAATACCATAAAATAGAGGCAAGTTATTATTTGATATTTAAAACATTTTGTGTCCTAAAAAGGATTGTTTTCAAAATTCTATATTTTATATAATAATACTCATTGTACCCCACCACGCGTTGCTGTGGCTCAATCTGTCTGTGCAGATAGAAATACAGTAGCGCGTTTTGCTTTCATGTCTAACATATGGCGCTGTTTTGAAAAAAAGCATACTTTTACCTCTCACATCTACATAATATAGTTATATTAAAACACACACATATTCTAATGCAACATTGTCAAAATTTCGGTAAAATTTCGATCGCACTGGCCTCGCTTATTATGAATATTTTTTAGATAAAACCTTTAGATTCACCTTAATTACTGTACGACACAACTTTTAACCTTTGGGGCGGTGGAAAATATTGCAATAAAAATTTCAATTACGTAAAATTAAAATTAGCTTTCGTTTTGTGAAACGAGGCCGTCCATTTTCAAACTTCATTTGTTTATTGGCTACAACAATATCAAAAATGCCACTTTATTTTAATTTAAGCACTCTATTACTCCCAAAAAAAAAAAAAATTTTTTTTAAAACGTAAGTTCGTAAACCTTTCATTATAGAACAAAACTTGTAAATATACACTTTGGATACGTTTTAACCTCGCAAATAAAGATGAAGATAAACACAGAAAAATACCAACAGGGTATTTTCACTTGCTCTTTTTACTATCGAAAAAAATTACGATAATGAAGGTATTTTTATGTTGACGAATAAATTTTCTATAACGATTTATAATGTACCATTTCCGATTTGCTGCTAGAATGACATGTTTGTTTTTATTTGTGAATGTGGCGGCGCTGATGTCACGTCGGACAATGTTGGTGACAGCTAATAAATAAGATAATGACGTTGTAGTCAGTTGAAACAGTTTCAGAATGTGTGGTTTTAATCGTTTATACATAAATCAATAATTATGAATGAAAATATTAAAATTACATATTTTTAGTACAATGATCTGAATAAGAAAAATAAACTATAAGGACGGGTTGTTTCGGAGAATTTGAACAATTCATCAAATTTCAACGTTAATTTGCGAGTTCTGTGAAAGTCCTATTCAAGTTCTGATATTATATCATTATAGGCTAGTTGCTTGACAAAACTGAAATAATAACAGAACTAGAAAATATCTTTCACAGAACTCGCAAATGAACGTTGAAATTTTATGAATTGTTCAAATTCTCCGAAACAACCGGTCCTAAATCTTACACACATTTTTAACAGTATTCATAGTTTGTGAAAATACCCCATTGTTTCAAAAGAAAAAAGATTTAGAACAAAAAACAAGGATATATTTATGTATTAACTAACTAACCAACCATCAAGTCATTTCATTGCAGGGTTGTCTCTGTCACACACACTCCTTGCTTCATTTGCACCAATATATCGTCTCATACATACTCTTCTGTTTCTAACTCTTGATATTGTCTGACTCTATTTGAATCACTCGATCGTTGCAAGGTATTCATAGTTTTTGAAAATACCCCATTGCAGATAATGGATTACAAAACAGGGAAAAAGATACTGTGTTCAACTAACCTCATGTTTAGCCAGAGCTTGGCTCAGGTTCACTTTGTTGGCATTCACCAATAGCGTGCAGTGATGGTAGGCAGATGGACGCCCCAGCTTGGCAGCTGTACCAGATACCTGCTGCGCACAGAGTTAAGGAACACATTCCATTGCCAGTTTGCTGACCTGATTACACCACCCTCACAACCATCAACAGTTATAAGACATCCTATTACCTCCAAGATTACGGTAAAAGAAATCTTATTACTTGTTACTCAAATCCTAATTCATTATGATATTTTACTTGTAACTACTAGGAATTGATATGCTTTTCCTCCAGTGATTGTAACATTACATATTAATAACTCAATATGGATATTGTTAAATTGTTATGAAACTCCTGACAATTGCAGCATAATGCATGTCAATGAACATAATTTTTTTTTTATGCACCAACCTTATTCAATTATATAGGGTGCAGAGTTCAAGAATTTAATAATGCATTCTCATTAGCTTTCAATTAGTATTCAAAAGATGTAATAAACAACTTTTGTAAAAATAACAAAACATCAAGAATTGAATCTTACGTCAGGTTAGTATTCGTATTTGGACATCAAGTTTTGTGTTACTTGAAATTCAGCAAATGTATGAAAATGTATTGTGAAAATGAATCTTCAATTTCAAAAAAGGATACTTTGTATTGCTTCACAACGATGTCTTGTCTTTCGTTGATTTCAGCTTTCAGGCCAAATTCCCTGAAGAGTGCCCTGGAGATCAGCTCCAAGTTATATTTTCTGTTGTAGCGTTCCTTGGTGGAGAAGAAGGAGACGTTGAGGTTTCCTTTATCGTGGTACACGGTTCCTCCTCCGCTATTGCGTCTCGCCAGCGGGATGTCGTTCTCCGCCAAGAAAGGGATGTTTGCCTCCAGCCACGGGTTCTGGTGCCTGCCGATCACAACACAAGGATCGTTCCTCCACACCATCATGATGTGATGATTTGAGAAATCGTGATTCTTGTACAACCAGTCTTCCAAAGCCAGGTTGGTAAAGATATCAGTTGACTGAGAGATAAACACTGACTTCTTGATATCCTTCTCTTCAACCAAAACGGTTTCTTTCTTCACTGTGGAAAGGGACCTCGAGGCGGCTACCAGAGACGAGGAACTCGTACGACGAGTCAAACCAACCACAAAGCAACCCATGCCCAAGAAGTTTCTCTGCAAGAACTGTGCCATTTTGATTCTTTTTTTAAATAAAGTCTTTAACTTTCACGGAAGAACCCAACTTATTTTACGAGAAATGTGTCAAGATTATAATATAAGAGAATTATTCTCAGATGAGGCAGTGGGTATACTATGATTAATAAGTCTTTTTATACACTTGAGTCTTTTAAAATGTGAGCTGCTCCTAATGACAAGAGCAGTTAGCATCCGTGTCGGCTGAGGACAGAGAGATCAGGTACTCGTGGAGGGCGATGGTTTGATGCAGCCACTTCCAGGTTTGGTGAAGGGAATTAATTCTGTACCTGATTCCCAAACAGTCCCGGCAGCCTCTTGGCATTCCTTTTTGCATCGGCACGGTACTAAACAAAAATTCCGAGAGGTTAGAACGAAAGTAAGCTAATGTACACTAAGAAAAAAGCCAATGAATGTGTTGTTATCTAATAACAAGGACTGTAATTTTGATGCAATTTGCACAGCACTGAAACTACTGAATATGAAATGAAATGTGAGCAGATTACCTTCGAGCTCGCCATTATATGAGCTCGCCTTGTAGATAAGGCTGGCAGCCGGCAGTGGGGGGCCCAGCCGACTCGCGAGGTCAGCGGGGGCAAGGAAGTTCACAGCAATACTTGCCCAGTGATAACTCCGGCGAGGGGACTGATGACTGACAGCCTTTCTTCCGCTGATAGCACGCCTTGATATAATGGTCTTAGCCTAGAAACGAAATCATTTTCATTAAAAATTATCTATTTTTATTTTTGACGTTTTTGTCATTTGAAGACGTCAAAATTATGTCCTGCCATATGAACAAACCCGTGTTGGCGTATTTAAAAATGCAAAAGAACTCTCGTTGAATCAAAATCACATGCCCACGGGGCATAAAACGTGATATGAGTATTTGTCACAGACATAGGAATTATTTGTGAAACAAGCCGCCTTTAAAAAATGTTTTTGCAACTTTCATTAAAAAATCAGTTAACTTGTCGAATTCCGCTGCATGCAAAGGCTCTTTAAAAAATAACACTTAATTTCAACGTAAAGTCGGGGGTTGCAAAAAAATAGGTTTGCAAAAATAGGTTTTTACGGTATTAGTCGGATTATTTTAATAATTTATGCGTATTTTTTGACCTTCAAACATAATTTTTTTTAAGAAAATATGGAATTGTAATGCCTTTTTACCATCTCCTACGACGTAGTTAATTCATGTAGTAATTAAGTTGAAACCAAGTGCTATTTATATTTCTTGCGTGTTAAGTATAAATTTATTCTTTAATTCTTCGGTCATTTTCACCTTACAAAAAACATATTATTACAAAAGAGAACATAAATATAACTGCAAACAATTAGACTTGCCCTTACATGAAATCTGGGTATCATTTCGACGAGATGGAGGAAAACCACGTGACCATATTTTTGGCACCAGGAGGGTTCGAAAATGCTGTGAATAAACTACGACATAAGTCGTACACTGACCGCCGAAGAGCGCACATTGAAATAACCAAACCTTGCGTAGAAAAGTAAAGTTCGTCAAAGTAAGGCAAGGTTTGTAGCGCAGTACATAGCAACTTGTTTTGTTCTCGTCATAAATAAATCACTCACGTTACCCTTTCCTTGATTGGCTGGTTCATCAATTAAATTGTCTTCTGTGGTTTTTTTGGTTGAAATTTTTCAACGGAGCATTTTCCACTTAAAACTATCTGCTGTTTATGTTATTATAATTTTAGCGGACAGAACAGCGTGAAAAAAACACTCTGAGGTCTTCACTCAGCAACGAAGAGATATTTTTTGAGTTTCTTTATTCATTATGAAATATTTTCGTTTTAAAAATTCTATGTATTTCGACCAGAAAATGGCAAATGTTTATGGCCGACTGAATATGACGATGAATGATGACTTGAAGTGACTTGACGTAGTGTTTTCAAAAATCAGAATAGTTATCATATACCTTGATTCTATTTCCTATCTCGAATTAGAACAGAACGAAAGCAGCTTGCAGAGGTCTCCGTCCGGCATTGAATTATTAGCAACCATTTAGCAACTGTTGATCCTGTTGATGACTCAAAGCGTGACCCTCGGTATCTTGAAATTATAGTGAGTTATAGTGCTGTCTCACCCCGCTTGTCTGTTATCACGAATTTCATATAATATATCGTGTGGTTCTTACTTAACAAATTGTTGCCATTACTAAAATTAATCATTTAAAAAATATCGTGTTTTTAACTTTCTTGCTGACGTTTTCTTTTTGACACTTACGGCGTTTTTATTTATTTATTTGAATTTGCTTTACCATTGCAGTGCAGGAATTATAATTGTAAAGATATTCGGCTTCACCCATCACTTTTGATTAACTAAAACCGTAAATTCCGATTGATATTATGCCGTCTTTGCCCATAGTATCTATTACCCGAAGGGAAACATTCAGCTCATGTCACCGACTCCACAGGTGACTAAAAGAAAATATTTTTTTTATGAAAAATTATAAATATACACCGTTAACTATAGCTTATAATATTTCGAAATTATTTTTATAATTGTATGGAAAGAATTTAATTTATTTATACCGTCTCTTGCACAGAATTATTAACCAGTGTTTGGCTTAATATTATTGTTATTTTTATTTGTACCTACATGATTGTAAACATATCAATCATTATTACTTTAATTTTTCCAATGTGACGTACAAGTAACATTGTATCTTTGATTGAAACATGATACGAATAGAGAGAGGTCAAACGTTACCAATACTCATCAATAACATAACCAACCTCTATATTGGTTTCAGGACCGTAGGGACTGATGTGCGCTGGAATAAAGCATGCCACGGGCTAGGTTGCGCTGAATACAAATATTTTGTTTTAGATTTAGGAGGAAATGGATTTATTACCAACTAGCTGTACCCCTCCTCGCATTGTAGTGGCTCAGTCTGTCTGTGCAGATAGAGAAATAATAGCTCGTGTTGCTTTTACGTCAAACAGATGGCGCTGTTTTTTTGTCACAGGCGTCATTTATACAATACAGGTATATAAAAACACACGCATATTCAAATGCAATGTTGTGTCAAAATTTCAAAGCAATCGGTGAAAACTGTCGGAGATTTAAGATTTTGAACAAACGAACAATTACATTTTTATTTATATAGATTAACTAACTAACCATCACGCTGTTTCACCACAGGGGTAGGCAGAGAGGACGAACCTCCACACAACTCGGTCTTGGCACACACTCCTTGCCTCATTCACATTCATACATACTCTTCTATTATTCTGACTCTTGACATGGCCCGACTCAATTATTTGATTCACTTCATCGTGCCATGTCTTCCTCGGGCGTCCCCGACCTCTGCTACCATTTAACCTGCTACCTTTTAAAATTGCTTGAGAAATATCATTATATTGGCCTGCGATACAATACTGTACCAAAAAAATCTGCAAACTGGTCGATATGAGTCTTGAATATTTAGAACGCTTGTAGGATATTTTAGGTATTCTGCATGAAGTTATTACGATTTTATTAGTAACCAGCTGAATTCGCAGGCTTTGTCCAGGCTTTCGAGGTTTTCGAAATCATGTGTAGACTGTAATTTTCCTCTTATTTTCAAAGTCAAGTGTGCAAAATTTCAGAAGCAATGACATTACAATACATCACACCTGTGATTTTCTAAAAAAGACTTGTAACAAACACTCTTTTATGTTTCCAGTTAATTCTTAATTTTGACGTTGATCGTATGACGAAGATAGATATTCAAAGAATATATTCATAAACTTGTTGAACTCCGCTGCATGCTTAGTACACAAGAAAATCATAAATAGTACATGGTTTCAACTTAATTACTACAACATCGGTTCTTAAGAGGGATTGCTAGGAGGCTAGGATTAGAAAAAGGCAAATACTCATATGATGAAATTGAACTAACTCTAAACCTCTCTCCTTTGGAAGTCCGTCGGGAAAGAAATGACCTCATTTGCTTCTTCAAAATTATAAATGGTAATATTGATTCACCTACTCTACTGCAACTCATTCCCTTCAATATCCCCTCGCACAGAATCAGAATTAATGAACTGCTCTTCCTCAACCATCATTCGACAAATTATGGATATTATTCACCATTGTCCAGAACGTGTAGACTGGTCAACTCAAGTCAAAACCTTAACTTTTTTGGGATAAGTCTGAATGATTTTTGCCAGTCGCTAAACAAGTGATGAAATATTAGAAGTGTCCTGTGGTCCTGACCCACGGCGTATTCTCTTGATTCGACTTGTCACTTTATTTTCTTATATTATATCTGCCTTATGTATTTGCTTTCATGTACCTTTGTCTACTCCTGTATTTTTCATTCTACTGTATTCGTGTTATTATTTTGTAATTTGGACGATGTCCGTTAATAAATAGATCAAGAAACAACTATTTCTGTTGAGGGAGATGGTAAAATATGCATTTTTCCATTTTTTCTCAATCAAAATTACGTTTGAAGGATAGGAAATATGCATAAATTATTAAAATAACCCACACCAACACTCTAAAACCATATTTTGCATGTTTACTTAATCCCCCGACTTAAATATTGAGTATTTGAAAGAAAAGATTAACTCTGAGCGAAACAACCCGCGACATCTCTGGAACTCAATAAAGACTGTAATTTCTGAAGTCACTTCCAACGAAGATAGATATTACCCCGGATGCCTTTTCAATTTTTTTTCGGGAAAAAATTGAATCCATTCGTGCCTCCACGTCTCACGCCCCTCTGCCAATATTCACCGTTAATTCTAAAGGAATTTTGTCTTCCTTCAAACCCACAATGCTGGAAGAAGTATAACAATAATTTCAAGCTCACCTAATAAGCAGTGCAGTCTTGATCCTATACCGACATGGTTATTAAAACAATGTTCTATTGTTTTAGCTCCATTCCTAGTTCACATTTTTGAGCACGGGTGACTTTCCTGAACCACTCAAGTCAGCTGTAGTTACACCAATAATGAAAAAGTCACAACTAGACGCCGATAACTTAGGTAATTATCGACCCGTTTCAAACTCACCCTTCATTTCAAAACCTGGAGAAAATTGCTGCTGCACAAATAACCAGTCACTTTCAGAATTCAAATAAATTATTCGCAACCGGACTACTTCGTATGCTATCAGACATAACTCTTGCCGTAGAGTCAGGTAAGTTATGTCTTGATCAATAGTATCAATAGTTGATACTATTGATCAAGACTTCCTCATTAGGAGATTAGAGGAAACATTTGGTTTGAATTCCGACATCAAAAATTGGCTGGCATCCTATCTATCCAATCGCTTACAAGCCGTGAGGGTTGGAAAAAAATGAAAAAACTTCACAACACAACACTTTCTTCAGGGGTCTGATGTCGCCAAAATAAACGAGCCATTTGGTCTCTTGTCTCAGTGCTATGCTGACGATCAGCAAGTTTATTTTTACTTCGCTCCAAACAAAATCAATAGTCTCAAGATCCGTATAGCTGAATGTGTAGAAGCAATAACTCGTTGGATGTCTTCAAACAAGCTGAAGCTGAATCCATCTAAGACTGAGTTTCTCTGGGCGGCCACAAACAAACGTCAACATTTCATAGACGGTTAACCTATTTCTGTTTCCGGCAGCGATATCATCAATGTCAATTGAGATTCGGACTTTTCGTTTGAAAGTCAAATAAATAGGACTGTAAGCACCGGTTTTTTTCACCCAATACAACTTAAGTTCGACCGAAGAAACCTTCCTACAGATGCAGCAAAATTACTTATCAACTCTTACGTAGTTTCACGTCTCGATTACTGCAACGGCATTTATGCCAGCCTTCCAAAATATCAAATTGACAAACTTCAATCAGTATTTAATGCAACAGCACGGCTCATAGCGGGGGTTATGAAGCTAAATATTTGCACATTTCAGAACACCTTTACTGGCTCAAGTGTCCTGAAAGAATCCAGTACAAATTGTGCTGGATGGTGTTTAAATCCATCAATGAAATGGCCCCACCCCACATCTCTGAACTACGGTCCCCGGAAAACACTGGTCTGAGGCAGTCAACTCTTAGATCAGCAACATCATCAACTGTAGGCAGACTGATGGAACCTAAGCGCAAGCCAAATACTAAGTTTGGTGATCGCGCTTTTGAAGCATCTGGGCCGAAGGCTTGGAATAAACTCCCTCCGGAACTAAGATCCATAACAAGTCCAACAGAATTCAGGTCTAAACTAAAAAAATACCCTTTTCAGCTGTCATACCCTTAAATTAAATATACCATTCCTCGGCAAAAGTACAATTATATATAATTTTTCAATTATGTACTAAATCCTGTATCTAAATTTTGCTAATAAACAATTAGTTAATGTTAATCTCAAGTGACCTACCAGGTAAGTATGGTACTGTATATTATCTCCATATATAGGTAGTAATAACATAGATCATTGTAGAAATGTATTATATATTTGTACAGCGCCTATACAAATCATCCAAATATTATTATTATTATATAGTTGTCTCTATTAGATATTTATGTTGAAATCACATGTTTTTTTAAAGAGCCTTTGCATGCAGCGGAATTCGACAAGTTTACCGAATATATGTATGAAAAAAATAAATACAAGACCGGCAGCATTTTCTTATTTAAAAGTTGCTGCGAAAACTTCATTCTACATCACGGGTGTGATTGAGATGACAAAATACGCTTGCTCGCTTACACTAAGATGAATACAGAATGCTGTGTGAGACACCCTACTGTTATGTTCGCTATATCGCTTTCTCTAATGGCGCTTATAATCTGCAGGCGACAATCGAAATACAGTGGAACCTCTCATAATGAGCACCTCCCATAACTAGTAATTCGCAAGCAACGTGCAAAACAGATTGTGGAAAAAATGCTCCCTTAACGAGTGACATTTCGCGTAACAAGGGATGCAGAAAGTGGAAGTCCCATCTTCACATCCCTCATTTGTGAGCCAGGACTTCCGCACCACTGCGGCCACTATTCTTGATGATGTTGAAAGGTTGCTTTTCTTATGGATAAACGAAAAACAATTTCAAGGCTACGCTATTAACAAAAACATCATTTGTGAAAAGACGCCAGAACTGCCGAAAAAGAAGTACAATTTAAGGGAAGTCATGGATGGTTCGAGAAATTTAAGAGAGGAACCGGCATACGCAGCATTGTGAGAACGGTGAAGCAGCAAGATCTGACACAAAGGCAGCAGAGAACTTTTTTTTTTTTTAAAAAGAAAGACAAACATTCCCTGGTTACGAATAACCTGACAATATTTGAAAATCTCCTACTACCACCACAGTAAGCGGAAAATGTTTCTTGTGTTGTGATGGAGGACTTAGCCAGTCGAGGAATTGAACACACTACGTCTGGGTGGGACCCAAGCGCGATGTCAACTCGGCCACCGACCGGTCGTTCGGCTTCATTCGACTTCATCGGCTACTATAAGAATCTTGTAGATTCTTAGGGTTACCTGCAGCAACAGTTTTTAATTGTGACGAGATGGGTCTTTCCTAGAAAAAGATGCCAAAGCGAACCTATATAACATCAATGGAAAATGCAATACCCGGCCACAAGCCAATGAAAGACCGCCTCATGCTGCTATTTTGTGCGAATGCAAGTAGCGATTTGAAAATTAAACTGCTGCTTGTTTTTACCATTCAGAAACTCCACGAAATCCAACAAGAAGGCTTGGGTGACAAGCGGGTGATTGGATCAATGAAGTGTCTGGTCCTTCTGTGAACAAATATTTGCTTGAGATGAATCTGCCACTCCATGTCTTGCTGATTATGGACAACCAACCCGCCCATCCTCCAGGCCTACAAGATAATATTCTTGAAAAATTTAATTTCATCAAAATCCAGTTTCTGCCTCTAACAGCACTCCATTACTCCAGCCTATGGACCAGCAGGTTATATCTAACTTTAAGAAAGTCTCCATTAAAACACTCTTCGAGCAATGTTTTAAAGTGACTGAAGGGACAAGTCTCACACTCAGAGAGTTCTGGAATAATCACTTGCCTCAAGTTGATTGGAGTGTGGAAGAGGTTACCAAGAGGACCCTCACTTCTGCTTGGAAGAAGCTTTGGCCAAAGAGCATTGTCGAATGTGATTTTGAGGGGTTTGAAACGGTACCTGTGGAGTCTACAGTCGACGAGTTTGTGTCTTGTGCCAATACCACGAGACTGGAGGTGGATAACAACAATATTGATGAGCTTGTGGAAGAGCACAGTCAAGAGCTGACCAGCAAAGAACTTATGGAGTTGCATCGTGTTTCACAGCAAGAAGTTATGGAGGAGAGTTTGTCAGTGGATGAGGAGATAGTAGCAGAGCAACAATCTTCTGGTGCCATAAGAGAAATGCTGAAAGCATGGGAAACTGTTGCATCATCCTAATAAGGAGGTGGCTATGCGTTCTACAAATTTATTCAATGATTATGCTGTGTCACATTTTCACCAAATTTTGAAGCTTCTGCAAAAACAAATTTCTCTAGACAGCTTTAATATGTAATAAAGAAGAATGAATTTTTTGACATAAATTCATAAATAATAAACAAGTTATTTCGATTTTAATATTGTTTGTTGCAAATCGAAATCCGTATTCCAGGTTGGCACAACAATTTATAAGTATATAATTTTATTTGAATAAATGTTAAAAATAAATGAAAATATTAATTTTTAAAAAATTGGAACGCATTATCGAAATTGATTTATGAGGAAAATTGTTTCGCCAAGTGTTTGATATAACAAATAAGATTCTGTAAAGAATAATGTTCGTTATGAGAGGTTCCACAGTCATTGTATTATTTACGAATGAAATGTTATTCCTTGGCTTTTATTAGTTTTTGCCGTGTAATGGAAAGGCACGAGGGTATTTTAGCACTCATTTACGTAATTTGGTGAGAGATAGCACACAATCGTACGTAACACGTGACTTTTAGTACTAAAACCACAAAATCCAAGTATGACAATTGTCGTGTCATGTTCATAGTTTGTAATGTCATTGTTAAGAAGTATCAAACTTCTGCTTTAGGGGGTGGGAAAAGGGGGTGGGGTGGTTTTTCGAAAACTCATGTAGACAGTGATTTTCCTCCTGTTTTGAAGGTCAAGTGTGAAACTTGAATAAAACTAATTTGTTTAAAAAAATCCCACATCGGGATATTCTTCTTCATCTATCTAAATAAAAATGTAAATGTTCGTTTGTTCAAAATCTTACATCTCCGGAGATTCTTCACCGATAGCTTTGTAATTTTGACACATTGTTGCATTTGAATATGTGTGTATTTTTATATACCCATATTATATAGATGTCACCTATGACAGTTAAAAACCATGCTTTTAAAAAAAAAAACAGCGGCACTTGATCGACAAACATGCATTTAAATAAAATAAAAACAGCACCATCTGTTGGATGTAAAAGCAACACGCGCTACAGTTTCTCTTTCTGCACAGACAGACTGAGCTACAGCAACGCGTGGCGGGGTACAGCTATATAATATAAGATTGATTATGTGTTAGTTTAAGGCGATGCCACACGTAATGCAAAATCATGTGTTTTTGGTTTGAAAATTTGGTCGCCTAGAAATGTTTCAGTTGCTTTAATTAAATACTGCGAGTAGAATAAATCTTGGCCTTTGAAATAATCGAGTATTTTTTAGATAAGTCTTTTATAAGCCCAGAAAAAAATAATTTATAAGGCCTATGAGAACTGCTTTAAAGTTCAAAATCTCGTACTTACGAACCCATTTTCGGTTGTGATTTTATTGTATAATGTGGCAAATTAAGTTATCATTAGTTATAAATGAAATATTTATGCCTGAACATCCACAAAATAAAATAAAAGGCACTTTTTGACCGTGTTTTTTTCTTGCATAAATCAAAACAGGCGGATGGTGTTAAGTGGGAATTTAAACCTTATCGCCATCTACGCAAGGGTTGTTATTGATAGCGGCTCAATTTAAAATATTACTCGACGTAGTGCATCGCCTTAACTTAGTGTTGCAACTTCTAAACTCTTGCACACGACTGATGCTAATTTTTCACCATCGGCCTGCTGGTTCTATTTTCGAAACAACTTTTTGGTTTTGTGCCCAATGAAGTTTTGTAATTTTTTGTTCTGTCTTACTAGATAATGTCTTTAATACCATAAGTAGTTTCTCCAAAATAGCTTAGAGAAATGATTTTTCGACTGTGCCGCTGTATCCGCCATGATGTACTAATTTTCCCGTTTGAACTGTTCATAAATATTAATATAATATATCTAGATTAAGTTTTTATTGTTGCGTATATTTTTAAACTTACTGAAGTATTTTGTAATTTACCAATTTCAAGTGATCTAAATGTCATGTTTTATTATGGAAAGATGTACCCTCTTGGTATGATGTAAATGCAATTCACTCACTAATAATTATATCGTCAGAGCTGACTCTTGACAGATTGTAATAAATCAACAAATACTAATTACTGTGCAATTTATTGAGCCATAAATTAAAGATGCAAAAAAATTCTACTGATGTATCATGTTTATTGTACTCTCAATCTTATATGTCAGCTGATTTCAAGGCTTCGGGTTTTTGCTTGCTTTTGTTGAGTTTTGGAAACTTTATAGCTTCCCTGCTCCAGTTTTTTAAATATCTGTCTATTTCTATTTAAAAATACTGTGGCGGGTGGGGTTTAATGTTTATACAAATCTCCAATTTTATTTAGAAAGTGATGAAATATGACACACTTGACCTTCAAAACAAGAAGAAGGTCACTGTAAATAAATAAAACTGCGTAAAGCCACTTCAACGCTGCGACTTTGTATATATTAATATATATTTTAAAAATAGTAACTTTTCAACATATATTAATTTACATAATTAAAAAAATAATTTATATCATTGATGTCGCTATTCCAAATTCCTGTAATATTCAAACTCTGTTTCTGAAAAAATAAGAAAATACACAGATTTAGGAAATGAGATTAAAAGAATTTGGCATTCTCAGACTATAAAAATATTACCATTATTGTTAACAGACCGATTGCCATCTCTAATGCACAGATGCAATGTGGGCGTGCTGTGTCTGTTCTACGGGCATTTTAATGGAGCCTGCTCTAAGGAGCTAGCAGCATTGATCCCTGGTGCATGTGCATGAAACTCGATGTACACAAGCGGAACACCCGTTCACGGTTGGCTTCATGAGAACAGGCCGCTTCTTCGACTCGTTTTTGTGTAAGACGGCTCATATGTGGAACAAGCTACCAGCATGTGTTTTTCCTCCTTCATATAATCCGTTCCTCTTCAAGACCCGCATTAATAAATTATTTCCTATGGCCCCTACCTTAACCCGCCTCACAACGCTACGCAACTGAGTGGAGACATAACTCCCCTGCCCTTACACTGTACGGACAGGGACTGTACAAAATTTATTTAAGTTTGGGAGCGAAGCAATGAAAAAATGTATATTCGACACAATATTTTAAAAATGGTTCTTGCCAAACCACACAAATATTGTGGACAGTAATAATATGTACTAGGTTCATTATCTATTTCATAAAAGATATATATGCTATTTTTTAAGGAATCAATCACTTTTTTGCAAGTTATTAAATTAATAATAACTTTGTATTTAACCACTAATTTTATTTTGAACCCTGATAATGCTTTAAGGTTAAACTCAACGCTCGTTGTATTCTACGTGTTCACAGATGGCGTTAATTAATTAATTTTGTTTAAATACGCTTTTGCAAGGTATTGCTTTACAGTATTAAGACAAATTATTTGTTTGCGCCCTCATATACGCAATATGAATATGAATAAATAGTTTTGTCCATATAAAAACTCAATTCTATCGAGAAAGGCATACAAATACAATATTGGATTGAATCATCGGTAAAATATTGTATTTGTGTGCCTTTCTCCAAAGAATTAAGTCTTTAAACGAACAAAACTATTGATTCATATTCATTGCGTATATACGGGCGCAAACAAATGATTTGTCTTAATATTGTAAAGCAATACCTTGCAAAAGCGTATTTAAACAAAATTAATTAATTAACGCCATCTGTGAACACGTAGAATACAACGAGCGTTGCGTTTAACCTTAATAAAGCAAAACCGGTTGCTGATAATATTCAAAATGAATTTTTACAAAAATTTACGTATCCTTTCATAAAATAAAATATTATTTAAATGTTTTCTGTATAAATTATGATGTTTATCTTTTTAATAAAAAAATAATTTGGTGTTATTTTCCAGTATCCATCTGACCGAAGAAGAGAATAAGGAAGTGTATGGAAAATGCAATAACCCTAATGGACATGGTCATAATTATGTTGGTTAGTTATAAAATCTTTATAGTTTTATTGAATGAAATGCTGGCATTATTTCAATTTAATACCACTTAATGAAAAACCCACAAGATTTCTGAATTCTACCCTGCAATCCCATGGGATTTGAAAAAGTAAACTATATGTCCAATATCGAACCAATACAAAAAAATTTGCTCTGGAAAAACTAATTTTCTCATCAGATATTTTATATAATAATTATGTAATGTTGCATATTTTTGCCTGTCTGATAAAATAAAATCTGATGTTTAATTTTTGTAACTGAAAACATTTAACTGCATTTCCGACTTATCTATTAAAAGTAGATACTGAATGCTGGATGAAGAGATTAAAATTAATGATTATGCAGTATTCATTAGTTAATCCAGTTGTAAGGGACGTCCTATCTCTCACACAGACTGTAAAATAATTATGTTTTTTCCTAATAAATTGTCTATTGTGCCAAGGGAGACTTACCTTTCTGTCTGTACATCAGTGGTTCCTAAAAGTGAGCGCCGCATTGTGATTTAATTGTAATATAATTAGTTGGATCCTCTCATCTTCATTTAGTTTAAAACTTGACTGTTGACTTGACTGACATTAAATTTTTTGCTGATCTAAAATATGTTTTTATTTATTTATTACACCTGCAAAATATCATTGGCTGCTTTTAAAAATTTACACAATAAATCTGGATTTGGCAAGGACGCCGCGAATTGAAAAAGTTTGGGGACCACTGGGATAATTTGTTCACTGATCGTGCAACTAACGAATAAGTTGTGAAGATTTACGAAGGATAGCTTGACAATTTTATGATCTCTGTTCGATGAAAAATAAAGAGATAATATTAATTTTGAATTTCCTGGCAATGGGTGATGCCATCACGCGAGAAGAGGTTAAAATAATTCATAAATATTTATTTTTTTCTGTAGTTCTCGTGACACTGCGGGGTCCCGTAGATGATAAAACTGGAATGGTAATAAACATATCGGACCTGAAAATGTACATGCAAAAAGCCATAACCGCCCCATTGGACCATAAAAATCTAAACTTGGATGTTCCTTATTTTAAAAATGTTGTAAGTATTACTATTATTAAAGTAAACAATCCACAGGAGATCATTGAACTAATTAAAATCATATAGTACCTACAGCATAGCAGACTTAATTTTGGAGGTCAAAGAAAGAACTAATGAACAATTTTTTTTAATCCATAGATTGCTTAACCTGTTAACCGGGGAGTTCAGTGTTGAATTACACAGCGTATAACGGGCGCGAACTCCTTCACTAGGACGTATCAATACGTCACGCCCGGTGGACGTTAATTTTTTTTTTTTTTTTTTTTTATATGCATCAAAAAAAGTGAAAAAATCGAATTAAAAAAATACAATATTTACAAACAATTATAAAGATTACAAAAAAATATAAAAAAGGTTATAATTACAGAACAATAAATAAAAGCACACAGATAAAAGAGAAACATTGAATTAAAAAAATTAAAATATGTAAAAATTAATTCCGTGTGATATGTTCGGAAATATACGTCCCGCTCGTTCCAGGGCGCAACATATATTTCAAGGACGTATTTATACGTCCTACCCGTACCCGATACTGTTTACGTTTGACGTATTTATACGTCCCGCCCGGTTAACAGGTTAATCCAGTGATACTCAACCTTTTTCTTCTGCGGGCCACATTCATATGTTTGTAAAGCTACGCGGGCCGCAACACTATACTGGTCAGTGTTGCCAACGGTGCACCGTTGGCAACACTGACCGGCAACACCGCGGTGTGAGCTTGATTCCCCCTTTTACTATTCGAAATCCATGGGGGGGGGGGTTGTTAGAGAATTTCTGTAAAACATAATAATTCCCCAAAAACATCATATGTAATTCCCAACAACAATTTTTCGAAATCAATGGGGGGGGGGGGGTAGCTACGGAATTCCATTTTCGAAAATTTCCGGCCGCGAAAAATATTATATCATATTATATTCTTCGTTGGTAGTAACACTGGTAACCATTTAACTTTAGAACTGTCAAAATTTTATGTGTTGCCACGGGCAAAATTATTTGCGCGCATATTTGTCTGTCAATTTTTTGGTTTTTAGAGATAGATCTAGCGTATGCAGTTATGGTGTGTAGTAGCAACACTCTTATAGAATATTATATTATATAGATAGTATATTATACTTATACTATCCTCTTCGAGTTTCAACGTCTGTACGTCAAAGTCGCAATTAATCTCAAATTAACGTGATATAGAATGCCAGATTTTGTAAATCATGTTCCTGATATTAAATGTATGGAGGGCCGCACAAAATAGCTCGGCGGGCCGCATGCGGCCCGCGGGCCGCAGGTTGAGTATCGTTGGGTTAATCTATAGTTTCCACAAAATCTACGCTAGCAACGTTAGGCACGTCCAATGTCCAGCTATAACCCCTAAGTTACCTTCAATTAATTTTATTAATTCAAAGAAAATCTACAATGTTATATTAATTTGTCCATTTGTCAGTTTCTTTTTTTGGTCAACTGCAAAGTTATTTTCCTGTCTGTACTATTTTTTTTAAATTTTATTTTTCAGGTGTCCACAACAGAAAATGTTGCCATATTTATCTGGGACCGTCTGACGGCACTGATGAACAAACCAGAACTATTGTACGAAGTAAAAATTTTGGAAACGGAAAAGAATCACGTATTTTACCGTGGCGAAGCCACGTCTAACAATTACCGCCGCGACAGAGAACTGACCAAGTCTTCCGGAAACAACATATCTTCCGATTCTGACTAGAAAACCAAACAACTTCATATGCATTGATGAAATAAATTTATTACATAACTTTGTTTTCTTAAACTTGTTGGATTGAATAGTTTTATAATTTGTTGTAAGATTGACTTCTATATTATTTTAGTTAATTCAATTGGTCAACGATTCATTAATTGAATAATTAGCTTTTTTTACTCGTCGTTTTCTAGGTTTTTTTATAAACTCTATATATTTTTTGATCTGAAACTGTTTTAAGTACAAAGTTTGACTTAGACATTGCCGAATATTCCACTGATCATTAAATAAATAATTGACTTATATTATATAAAATATTATTGTCCTGAGATTATTCCTATGAACTATAAAGTGACTAAATTTATGCACAATATATTCTAAATAAAAACATGCTATGACAATAAAACATCATTTTTATTATTTCAACATAATGCATTATTTTCGATTCATTAAGACATGGCTCTCTCCTTGTGGAGAGACACATACTAACTTAGAAATATATATTTTAGTAACTCTGAAGATCGAGGGTACAAATATAATATTGCATGTAATATATGTTTATAAAGGAGTTATGTACAATCTAATAACCACACAATCGAAAATCCTGCCAACTCAATACTGATACAACTATGTAAAATACAGTTTATATTCAAAATACCTCTTCTGTTTTTTTGTTAACACGTTCCCGGACGAGCATGCTATAGCATTCGCATTGGATAGTTTAATTATGACGCGGATGCTATAGCATTCGAAGTTTATTAAGTTTTTTTGTCAGATATGCTTGAGCAGTTGCTTTATCCTTAAAAAATATAGGTAGTCTATTTCTTACTGTCACTGCTGACACAACCACAGATCGCTTACTGTCAAATGAGACCTTTTCTGCACACAAAGATAAAACAGTGTTTACGTATCATGACGGAAATGCTAGAGCAATCGCAAAAATCTAATACAAAAAATAGTGCCAAAGTAGGGTGACTCACTGCCCGTGAACGTGTTAAGGCGGGTCTCTTGTGACAGTATGTTTTCAAAACATTGAAACATTTACACAAAACAAATGTTTACCATCGGCCACGGAAAGCAAAAACATTGTGTATGCATACACAAATGTGTATGGCCACGCCCCAATGTTTTAAAACATTTTGTTTCAAGGAAACCCGGATTTACATCTATATTGTTTTCAACATCACAAAAACAAAATTTGTTAGTAAAAACTTAAAAATTAATTAAGATTAATGAAAATTATCTTTAGGAATAATTTATAATGCCCTGTCAAGAAAACAACTCCAGTCTACAAAATACCTTAGTAAAATTTCACATAATTTCAATGAAATAAAACAACATTCGTAATAGGACACTTCTATCTTCACTTAAAAACTAGAATTACCTTTAATGGGTATGATTAAAGATACAGCTCCACATGCTTAAATTTGCAGTTGGTTTTGAAAGATTTTGTAAATCCAAAAAAATAGTTCATTCCTCCTTCAACCGACTGCAAAGTTAACCGTGTTAATATAAAGATATTTTTATAAAGCAGGGTACTCATCTAGCCGTGTAACGTAACTGATACTGTATCAAGTGAGTACGTAGGCGCGAGCCTACTGCGAGCCGCTCGCGGGTGGAGCGCAGTGTGATCGCAGCGAGCCGCCGACGGCGGATTCACTGCGAGCACTAAAGGCGGATCCGGGAGCTCGTAGCTGGATACGCGGTTACCGTGGACGAGCCGTACCCACTTGCAGATTGATACAGTATTAGTTACGTTACACGGTGCTATACTCTTGGTGAGTACCGTGCAAATGAAAGTAGCGCCAAGAGCTAGCACGTAATAATTTTTATTGGCAACACTGAAATGAAAATTAATATTTTCTGTGTTGTGACACTTTATATAACAAATTGAAGTTTAAATAAACGAATTTACAACGCACTTTATGCACTTATAAAATTAAAATAATCAATACAAATTTTTTTACTTGCTATCGGATAATAAAAGTGTGTTATCAAAACATTTCAGTATATCTAAATTTAAATAAAAAATATCAAACTTTTACATTGAATTGCCACATGATTATAATATTATGTACCTATATACAACCTATGTAATAAAAAACTATATTTTGTAAATAAAGTCTTTGGAAAATAAGTTAGATCTATATATATCACAATAATTAAATGTCATGCTGGATTTTGACTAAAATCCAACACGTGTCAGTGAATTCTACAATTAGACTTGTCGATAAGGAAGTAAAAATACATGTTTATAGGTCGTGCCACTGAGAGCTACGTTGTAACCTCTCTTTCAGTTACATAAGTCACCTCTTAGAAAGAAGGAAAGGTTACAATGGAACTATCAGCGACATGTCTATATTGCAGAATACTTGTCGATCTTGTGTGCATTTTTGATTGACACATAGGGAATTCCAAGTTCGAAATCGTTTCGCGGCCAGTATTTCAATATCGGAGTCTGTTCAGGTCTTTCTTCTAGAACGGTAAAGTATGAGAACAAGACGAGCGCTGTGTAGGCTGCAATGAATATGAGGACGTGCCAGAGGCCATGAAGGTATGGGAAGTTGAGCCTGGACCAGGTTTCGCAAAAGAGGCGGTCGTTGACCCAGCAAACCACGGCCAAAACCCAGACGGCCGTGCAGCGCAGACCGAGACGATAAACCCTCACGCAACTCACCCTGTAATCAAATTTAAAATTGTAATTTTTTTTTTTGGCGTTGAATTCATTTCATCTCGCAAGAGAAATCTCAGATTAACAGATATAAATGCAGTCTTAAAAATGCGCTACGAAGACAGTATTAATTAATATATATAAATTATTGAGATTGAAAAAAAATGCCTTTTTGTTTCATCGGTTTACAGATGAAGATGACTCATATACCGTCTGGCAGTAAGTTGATGAAAGAAGGACACATTGAAGTCATCAATTTGTATAAAGAAGAGTGTCGTTAGATTTCGAAAAACTATGTTTAAAGCCCGGGCGACGCTGGGGACTTGGCCAGTGACTCCAGCTTCCAAGAGCAACATCCATTAGCACTCCAGTAAAATAGCATTCCCATCTTTCGTAAGAGATCCAATGATTACAATCTATCCAGTAATATGTATGAATTTATCAGTTGGTTTTCTCTGCAAAAAAACAATGAATAATAACTTTTTTTTAAACATTGTGCAATAATGACCTTCTCAGTTCCTCGCACAGGTATACAATTGCCGGCAGGGCAAGCAGCATGAGTGCGAAGGCATTAGCGGCCGGGTGCATCACCAGGAAGCCAGTACCAGTTATTGAGATCAGCAGAGATATCACCGACAGAAATCGCCTAGAAGAAACAAAAATATCATCAATTAAAGTAATAAAATCATAAATTTGTAATAGTGTTTCCGAGAGGTAACTTTAAAGTGAGCACTGATACAGGCCGACTACAAAATGGTATATGTTCTACATATATCTTGCAGCACCAATGTGCTTCCTCTCGGTTATTAACACATTTATGGCAGGTATTTTTTGTGCTGGCGCTATGCTGTCTCCGGGCGAAAATAAAAATCCCGCGCGACTTTCTTTAATTTGTTTTGAATCGCTATATCTTCGAAAATATTTTAATAAAAATTTCTACGTAGTAACTCAGCATACCCAAGCTATAAAAGTACTTAACGAAAATCGAATATTATTTGAAATGCAACCCAATTAACCTTGTAATATGTTTATTACGGTCCGCCTATCAGTATTTGCCCATACCTGCTTTTTTAAATATGGCTGACATCTCTCGCTCGCTTGCACATAGGAGTTGAGTGGGTGCAGAACAGAGATAGATTTGAATCGGGTTTCACGGTCATAAAAACCCTCATTCCAGGAATTGAACTATTACAATAACAAAATTTGTTATCTAAATAATATACTATCCTTTTGTTGAAATACCGATGTAAACAAAAAGCACGAAGATAAATATAAAAAGAAGACTTGCATTACGATTTGATAATTATGTACATATAGTTGTGACCTTTACAGAGAGATTGGTATATAATATTCATATAAAAACATTGAATAATTCTGTCTTTTCTGCCATTGAAATGAGGCCGTTGCAAAAGGTAGAACTACCTTTCCCGGTGTTAAGCATCATTCGACCGAACGGGTAGAAGTACTTTTCCCGGCAGAAGTGTGTTAATACATACGTCCATTTGGCCGCAATAGACGAAGATGGGAAGGGGAAAAGAAACTCCAGAGGCTGGGCCTGCAGTGAACTGAGATCGCTGAACTAACACAGTTGGGGCGCCTGGAGATGCTGTCTAAGTGATGGGTCCCCGACACGAATTGGACAAGAGTTGAATTAATGAAATATTTATAAGGTGCTTTTCGATGTATTCAAAATATTTTGTAAATATAACATACCTATCCTTGCGACAAAACAGTGGGAAGTATCTCTTAGGCAGGAACATGGTGAAAGCTGCCATACACACCCAAAGAATTGCTAATTCATCGAGAAGTTGTCCTGCAATAATAAATTTGTGTGAAAAAATTGTTTTTCATTTCAATAATTTTTTCCATAATACGGTCACTTGATTCTTGCCCTGTCCAGATTGGGAGTAAAAACGTGCCTGGCATATTTTTCTAATCAATGACAACCTTTAAAAACGTTTGCGGTTGGGAAGCATTTGATAGAAGGCTGCGTGTGTGAAAATTCAAACTGGATGGGAGAGGACTGGAGAATAATGACTGGGAACCGGATCTAGTGGAGAACAATTTTGAAGGGAGTAAAATCTATCCCTCGATTCCAAAGACTGTCGGGTATTTTTATTTAAATTCTGTTTGAACGCTTTCAGATGGGATAAACAGGCGCCCAGGAGTTTTAGTCTGGTGGCTCTTTTACTCCTGTCTGAATGTGGCTTTATGCTGTTTAATTAAACAGCAGCTATTATAATATCCTGTCTTGAATACAAATTATCTATTTTTCGAAGTCAATAAAATATAGATGAATAAATTAACCAAATATTATTATTATATTTACATATATATGTAAAATTAATGAATCATCATGTTTACTATTCGCATTCAGCCATTTTATACAGATGTATAGTCACCTAATAACTAAAATATCTTGTGTGGAATGCTATGAAAAAAATTTATAGAGAAGTAAAAGTAATTAATTTGTATAAATTATATATGGGCTATTTTCGCCCACATGAATTTTGTTAATTGAAAAATGTAAATACAATGAGATAAAATTAATAATTTGTAATTTCGTTACTCGGTACATTATTTTTATAAACATAACGTCACAGGAAAGTGATACTGCTTTAAGCTAAAAAAAAATTGTTCTAAATCGGAATGAGTAGTGAATTTCAATGCAGCAGTAATAGAAGCACTGGACATTGGATGTAGAAATTTTTTTCCAATAAAATTAAGTTAAAAACATAATATATAGTTACGATTATAGCAGGATTGTTTTGAGCTATAATGATAATAACTGACGACTTACCAACTAAACTCAAAGTAGCGTGGAAGTAGGCAGAGCTGAGCCCCACCACCATTAGTAGCACCCATAGCAAGTTGATGGCGGGGTTCACAAACTTAGCGTAGCCTCGGAACAAATGGATGAGAACTGGTGGAAGGAGTAAAAAGAGAATATTGCTTATCTGAAAAGAAAACATACAATATTAGGTTTTAAAACCATTCTCTATAAAAACAAACATTTATTGCGCCTATGTAAATTGTCCCTCTTTCTCATAAACAATGCATGTCGATATAATATAAATATTTATATATCATAATACATCACGTCATAAATTTGGTTTCAACGGAGCTTACAGCGGTAGGACCATACTTGTTTGATTTCAAGGCTTTCTTCAAAGGCCGGGGTGTATGCATATATTGTGCAATAACAGAAGTGTGGAAACAATGAATTTTCTATAATATTCTGTATTTAAAGCATATTTCTTACCGTATTAACAAATTCTGCGATGTCTGGAGAAATTGTATAATTTTTCTCGCACCAATCAACAGGCGAGCTGCCTCTCTGAAGATGGGTCCACGTCATTTAGGACCAAATCCTTAGATGAACCCTAATTTAAACTGAATATTATAGATGTAAACCTGAATTTGGCTTAAGACATAAGTACACAAATAACAAACAATCAGTAGTATCGCGCCTTATTGAAAAATCACAAGCGTGGAAAATTGCTTTGTTACGCGTTTCGGTCCTTTTTTCCTTGTTTCGCTGTAGCCATTGTGTTATGACGTCGTTGGCAAAGCGAGCTAATGTTTTTATTTACTTTATTTGACATGTGCTCAATGCTGCCATTCGAAAAAAATATTTTTCTTACGTCAACTGCGTCAGCTGATAATCACGTAGGTAAGAACTTATGTTTCTTCTAATATTGAAATAGAAAACAAAAAAAGCTTAAAATCTGTAGAATAAACCAGCTATTGACAAAAAGTTGTTATTATTGAATAAGAAAATATTTTTTGGATTGAATCACCCGATATTGTATTCGTTTGCTTTTTTTGAATGAATTGAGTTTTTGTACGGAGAAAACTATTTATTCATATTTCGTATGTAGGAGCGCAAACAAACAATTCAACTTAATATTTTAATACTATTATCTACTCCTTCAAAGATGGCTCTGAGCACAATTGTACTACTACTTGCCAATAGATGGCAGTAAAGATACTTAAAAAAAAAAACAAATATCAAGAATTTTTTATTGTTGTCTGCCTAATGCAATAAAACGATTAAAAAAATCATGAATGATAAGTGCGCCACGTTTATGAAGATGAAGAATAATTTAAGAATTTGAACAATTCATTAAATTTCAACGTCAATTTTCAAGTTCTGTGAAAGACCTATTCAAGTTCTGTTATTATATCATTGGGCGAGATGCTTCATAGAACTGAAATAATAAAATAATTGGAATAGAACATTCACTAAACTTGAAAATTAACATTTAAATTTGATAAATTGTTCAAATTTCTTAAAACAACCCATCAACCTGTCAGTTCATTCCAATCGTTTTAAATATTAACGCCCTCTCTCTAACATTTGGATTTATGTAAGTCCCTTTCGAGCAATCGTCATTCGCCGTCCCAGAGGGTGGTTATTTATGCTCTGTCCAGACGGCAAGCCTAATCGACCTGTGCTTTCGGCACCTAAAATTACGTGATTTATTGTAAATAATATTTTATTGCAAATATCTGAATAATTTATCTTACATGAATAGCATTTATCAGTTAAATTATGTATTTTTCAAAAAAGGCAAATAAATAACAAAAATATATTAAATCTCCAAAGTCGCAATCTGGGCGGTAGCTTCTTGCTACTGAGGGCGTTCAAGCCCGTTTTACATAGTCCCCGTATATTTATTATTACATTAAAATTATATTATATTCAATATATTATTTTCTTATATTATGTTACCATACGTTTTTTACAACAAATAAATACTTTTTTTAAATGGTAAAACGAAAGTTTTACTTGCAAACTTTCGGTGTCCGATTGCCAGAATCATGATATGGAATAATAAGAATAACATATCATTTATATATCGCATGTTTAGTGTCGTTTCACTTCAAGTGCCATTTACTATAGCAAACTTCAGAACGGTAATTTAGTATTAGTGGTAATGTTCTTAAAATTACATGGATTGTCCTGCATTAGAGCAGGTACAGAACATTAAGAACATTATTACCGTTCTATATTTTGGAAGAGTACCACAAAAATCCTAGCTCCAATCTTTCTATAAGTATATTTTACGTCATGGTATTTAAGAATTAGCATTATATATATTATTAATTCTTAAATACCATCTGGAGTTTTTTAAAAAAACCACTTAATAAAAACCATATTTCTGAAAACGTGTAAAACGGGCTATCGCTTATTTCATAACAACGCATCGGATCTGATTATTGTAAAACTGTAAGGACATTATTGATTTTAATGAATTACGCAGCTCTTTTTATATTTAATTAAAATGTAACTGTCATTATATACTTTTATAAAATTTACAAATATCTTCATAAATTTAAATTTTTACTTAAATTTAAAAAAAAAACATCAAAGCAAAAAAATCAACAAACAAACCTGAGTAACTGATAAATAAAATTATTAAAAGGACAACTCTGCATAAAAAAATGTATTATTCTAGTAAAAATGATGTTTTTATTTTATAGTTACACATACTTTATTTATTTAAGAATGCGTCTATTTGAAGATATATTTAATGCATTGAAAACTGGAAAAATCGAGTAAGTTCGTTTTGTATTGACCATGATGATGATGCTTTTTTAAGTAACTTCACACAGGATTCCCTGAAGAAAATCATTTCCCTCAGAGCCTGTGTCACCTTTAAGGATGCTTTGTTGAGGGTCTTTTTGAGGAAATCAACCAATACAACTGGGTTTTGAAGAGATCCATGTTGTAAAAGGGAGGAAATACAGAAGTCAGAAAATAATAACGAAGTTTCTGCTGCATATGAAAAATCTATCTTCGGCTAACTCAAACATTTTGACAATCTTTAATAGTTATATTTGCATTTAAATCTTACTACGTGTAGCCGTTAAATGCATGGCGACTTTTGTTAATTACATGTCACATGGCGACTTATTGGTTGTTGTCAACAGATAATTTTCAACAGATGTAGCAAATGCAAGAGATCGTAATATAAATTTGCTTTTATTTAAACGACTATGGTAACCATATGAAAACGAATAGAAGTGGGCGTTGCCCATTTACAATTCGAAAGACGTGCTGGGCCTTAAGGTTAAACGCAACGCTCGTTGTATTCTACGTGTACACAGATGGCGTTAATTAATTAATTGTGTTTAAATACGCTTTTGCAAGGTATTGCTTTACAATATTAAGACAAATCATTTGTTTGCGCCCGTATATACGTAATATGAATATGAACCGGGCCTTCAAACTTAGACATTCGGTGAGAGAGTTTAAGTTCACGTTTTTTATTTGGTTTCCTCATTTTGGTAGTGGAATACATAGCACACAACTTGAGGGTAAACTAAAAAGAATTCAAAATCTGTTATTTTGTAGATTATGCTTTTATTCAAGCTATGCTTTAAAATATTAAGGTTAAACCCGACTGTCATTATATTCTACGTGTTCATAGATGGCGTTAAATAATTTATGTTTTTAAAATACAATTTTTGCAAGGTATTGGCTTTACAATGTTAAGACAAATTATTTGTTTGCGCCCGTACATACGCAATATGAATAAATAGTTTTGTTCGTTTAAATCCACACCACAGGTGAACTCCTAGAGTGGAAGACAATATACTATACCTTTGTAATACAAATATATTTAAGAATAAATTAAAAAAAACTCAATTATTTTGAGAAAGGCATACAAATACAATATTGTATCAGTGATTCAATCCAATATTATATGTGTATGTCTTTCTTGAAAGAATTGAGTTTTACGTACAAAACTATTTATTCTTTTTCATATGGCTAATAACAAATAATCCATCTTAACAAAAATTATAACACCGCCCTAGATATATAAATTATTATTTTGATTGTTCACAATGTATGCTTAAAAAAACTACTCTCTGTAAAAAAAACATTAAATTATTATTGATGATCAAAGGCCTGTTAAATTTCCAATCATTAAACAATTTTGTTGATATTATCTATGTTTGTCGATATTAAAATCTCAATTCCTATTGTATGTGAGAATTTATATTGGCAATGGCCATGAAACCTGAGATTTTTTATTAGTTTATGGTATATTTCTGTATAAGGTCAAATCGAATCGTTATTTATTCTTAAAGAATCTCATCCAAAATAATTTTTATATATACGCCAACTTGGTAGTGGTCAACAAACTTTTGCCAACCGCATAATAAATTATATGAATAGAAACCATGCGTTTATTTGTGTTTAATCAAGAATATTATTATGATAACCGGCGGCTTTTCCGGGAACTTTTATTCAACATAAATATTCGGGAAACCAGTTTTTGATTGTCCTCGTAAATACTACCAGCAATATATTATTTAATTATTGCTACTAATTGGTAATAAGTAATTACATTCGCGAAAAGTATTGTCTTTTTAAATATGCATTGGCAAATAAAATAATTCCCAGCTTTGCGTTTAATTTTTAATATTAATTGTTTAAATAATATCAGGATTTTTTACTTTTTAACTAAAATATATTTAATTATTGAAGACAATAATTAGCGATTTCTAAACGAAAATCTGAAACAGAAAAATTAGAAAAGGATACGGTCACATCTATAGAGCTCGGACCCTTGCCTTGCCGGGGCACGAAAACCTAAAGAAAAGTCAATAGATGTCACACTTTAAAAATGAAAAAAAAAATAAGATAGGTTTATCTAAAGACGCTGTCTAGATTGCATTTAGTTCGGGTTGAATCTTGCGATCATACATAAAGATAGTTGTCAGTAAAAATGTGCGGTGAAAAAATGAATACAATGTTGGTAGTTCTTATTCGAAGTATGATACAGTTAAATGTGACCGAAGGGGATAGGGTCCCATTAGCTCCCGGCAAGGCATCCTGGGTTTGAGTCCTAGATGTGACCGTATCTTTTTCTGATTTTTCTGTTTCAGATTTTCGTTTAGAAATCGCTAATATTGTCTTCAATAATTAAATATTGCAATTTGAGGTTTTACTCAATAAAGTTATTCCAAAAAATAAATATAAAATATATGTTTAGTTTCTATATTGAGTTAACGTCCCAATACATTTATATTTATTTGCGTAAACATTTTACATCGCTTATCTTTATTAACTTTTTATTATTGCTGCAGCATTGAAAAATGTAATAGATATTCCATAACGCAGATAGAAGTAACGAACTCCTTCATTTTGTATTGAATGATTGCACAAATATTTGAATTGAATTGAAATAATTATGTATTTAAATAAAATCTTTCAAATAACTAAATTAACTGACTAACTAACCATTACGCCGTTTACCGGCAGGGGTAGGAAGAGCCTGGCTTCGTTCACAATCGTACAACGCCTCATAAGTAAGTACTCTTCTGTTATTCTGACTCAGGACATGACCCATCAAGTATTTAATTAACTTTGAGTCTTCCTCGGACGTCCCCGACTTCTATCACTTCCGCATAATATTATATAACCTTTACAGTCCTTTCTTCATGCATCAGCTCTTCGTGCCCAAACTATATCTAAACGTTCACTTCTTAATCTTAACTTTAACGAAGCAAAATAGGAAAGACATTATTTATATATGCAGGTATATACACAATTCATCCAAATTATAATTTGAAATAATACAGGGTTTTCCAATAAGAGGTGTTATTTTGACATTCAAAGAAACATTTCCCGTAAAAGATCAATGGTTTCGTTGCTTGTGTGGCACGTAGCCTTGTTGAAAGTAAACGTTGTCCAGGTCAATACCATCCAATTCCGGCCATAAAAAATCATTAATCATCTCTCGATAGCGCAATCCATTCACCGTAACTGTTGCTCCAGCCTCATTTTCGAAAAAGTAAGGTCCAATGACTCCGCCGGACCATAAACCGCACCAAACAAACAATAACTCTTGGGTTTTCCGAGCCCCAGATGTGACAATTTTGTTTGTTGACGAAGCCACCGAGGTGGAAATGGGCCTCATCACTCAAGATGATTTGCATTTGATTCACTCAAGTGAATTTTAATAATTTCAATGCGTTGTTGAAGCGTGTATCGTTCCATTTTTATCAATGGCGTAGTTTCTACTTGTCAAATGTCAAAAAATGACAGCTTCAAAAGTAACATATACCGAAATAGCGGGCTATTCAAAATAACACCTCTTATTGGAAAACCTATTACAATACAACTTTTCTGGCTCTACTCTTTCAGTTATGTTTAATTTATAGTAAAATAAAATATGAAAAAGAAATATCGCCGTTAATGCAAAAACTATGAGCCCTGAACAATTTTTATCTCGCCAATAATAAATCAAAAGGATTTACAGTTTAAAACCAATGTAATATTATTCTAGTTAAGCGTGGAGCATAGATCGGGTTTTCAAGAAATAATCATGATCACACTGCCCGCCCCTGCGGGAAAACACAACCTTTTGTCTTCAGAGCATCCATAAACAATATATTCGCAAAAAAAAACCAGATAGTCTCCACTTGGATTTTTAGTCAATTTTTAAAAGTTATTTCTTTGCAATAATTTGTGAAATGTAGAGGTAGATACAACGTACATCAATTAAAATTAACATGTGAGTTTATTAAATCACATAATCTGTAGGTACTCACAGACTTTGATTTGTGCTGGTGGCATCTCATATTACAGTGATGGTATGTCTAGGGAAAACTCCATAGAACTAGGAAAAAAACTTTGGTAAAAGAAAAAAGCACAACATCTAAATCGAAATTTTTAAATCTTGGAAAATTTTGAAATATTCTGGCAAACTCTGGAAAATTTTAAATTCACCTCGTACAAACTCATTCTGAAATCAAGGGAAATTTCGATCTTAAATGTAGAGAAAAAAATGGCATATCATCACTGAATTACGTCATACTCGTCGACTGCGAATGAAGTCATGCACGCCGAGCCGATCCGTTGCGTACATTCAAGCACGGATTGGTTTGAGACAGACAAGCGGACAGCGGGCCGATGGCGCACAGTGGGCTGAAAATCGCCTTTCATAGACATAGAGACTTACATTTTAAAGGGTATTTTTTTGGCTAGAAATAGATTCTGCTGATCATAACTATGCTATAAAAGCCAAAACAGTTTTAGAAATCACAAAAATTAGTTTTTTATTTATTGTTTTTGTGTTAATTCGTAGAACGCCATTTATTCAAAAAAAATAATTTTCTAGTTCTGCAAGTATATAAACTGTTTTGGCTTGCAGTGTAAATAAAATATTGTAAACTAGATAAAGCATACTCATACGTAAAGCATTTAAGCATTAAAATGAATCATCAACATAAAAAAGTTATTTTTACAACTTGAGGATTTAAAAAAAAAACGCAAGTTGCGCCACAATTCGAAGTATGTAAAAAAAAATAAAAATAAATAGTAGTATATCTGTGTGTAAGGATATAATGGCCAACCTTATGATTCCAGATATAGCCTCATTTTTAATGTCAGTGCCATACAATTTTTTCTTAAAAAAATGATAACTCCTTCATTTGTACACGCAATTGCTTCATACGAAATTTTATAGCATAGTAATGATCAGCAGAATCCATTCCTAGCCAAAAAAATACCCTTGATAATTCAAGTCTCTATGTCTATGAAAGGCGATTTTCAGCCCACTGTGTGGCGATGGACCGATCCGATCTGTCCGAGCATATCCGTTTGTGAATTCTGCGCATTAGATCTTAGGACTTCACGGCTAAGTTTGTACATGTATCTGCATTTTGTATATTATTTCGATGATATTTTTACCAAGGTGCGACCAAAATCCTGAATATCAACGACATCGAACGAATGGGATTTTTTATTGGGGAACATTCCTGAATAAAAACAGTGGGTATATACTAGCCATTGCAATATATCCAATGCAAAGAATTGGTTTACGCCCATTTAATAAGTAAGTAGGTACCTACATATACAAGGCTACTTGATACTTTGTAAATCTGTACCTCAGAAGTCAAAGGTCGGTTGTCCAGTTTTTTTGTGAAAATGAGTTTTTTAGCTTTTTCAGTACATACACAGAGGTATAAAGACGGTTGTCCTACGACAATGTGAAACTAAGTTAGGCCAATATAAAAGGTCATGTATCCCCACAATGTTCAAAGGAAAATTTTTACTATTTCCTGAACAATTTCAAAACGTGACAACCGATCTTTGACTTCTGAGGTACAGATATTTTATCGATATTTTTCAAAGAAACATCTTCATTTTGCTAGCTCTCCACGTGTAGAAATACCGAAATTAAATTACAATTTTTTTTTGCAAACGAACTTCAAAAAAAATTTTTAATTTTAAATAAAATCTCAAGGTATTGGAAAATACATTTAATTTATTCAGGATCGGAGAACCTATCTGTATCCATAAAATTGAAAACAAGCTAATTAAGCAGTGATTTTTTGTGCATTACATATAATATAATATTATTTTACATTTTGTCTTATCTATTTTGTGGTAACTTCTAAATGAATTATCCAGATATCGAAATACCGGGTCATGGCGCATGACTTTTAAAACTGGGATTGCGGATCTCACCTTACTGAGAAGTTAAATTATTATTGTTCAGGTTTCTGCAAAATCTCAATTTCTCAGAAATACAGTTCGAAGGTTTTCATCGGTTCTTGCACACACACATGCATTTGTATTGGAAAGTTAATAAAAATAAACAACATGGATTCTAGCCAAGAATATTTATTATTTATAAATCAGTGATTTATTCATAACTTTACAATTACATAGAATTTTGTGCACAGAAAATTGCGTAGGAGGCGGATCCAAGAAATAAATTATCAGTCCTATTATCTCAAAATAAACATCATTATTTATTATTTCTCTATGTAAATAGCACTCCTAGATACACCTATGTTTGTAATGCGTGTATGAATGAACATAGTTTTGACTGCGCCTTCCAAAGTATGGTATTCTTTTAATAATGTAAATAATATAGTACATAATTGAGTGAATTGACCCAGTGTTCCCCAAACTGTTCCTTATTTATAACTGTGTACACGGAGAAAAATGAGTATTGCTGATGTATTAAAATCCTGTTAAAAACGGGACAGCAAGCCGTTTCCTAAATAAAATGTTAGTACTTTCCGAATATATTGGAATACGTGTTCATGCACCTGCGTTTGCCTTCTTATAATGACAAAATTCGAAAATATAAATATTTCTTTCAACACCTGTTCCGACCTAGAAATACATTCCTTTTTTACTAAATGTTTAACATGAAACCTATCAATTCATTCGTTTAGTGCCTGTAGTCCCGTTTTTAACAGGATTACGAATAATTTAAAGAGATTTTTGTGGAGCAATATTTTATATCAGTAAGTTTTCTCCGTATAATAGTGGAGTTTTCCCAAAGCGCTGCTCCGAACTTCATATGCTAACAATAGTTCACATGCAACATAGGAATAAAAATCTGTTGGCATCCACCGGTTCGTCGATCACTAATACAAATCTATATGTACAATGCATTTGACCAATGAACGTAATGCAGCATTAAGATGTACATATATTAATATTTATTTATATTCAGTACAGGCAGATAATGTACAGGACATTATTTAACCCTGGAGGTTTATTTATTTTTTAATGTTATGAGGATTGAATCTTCTTCCCCAGGGACTGGAGTCAACAGCGCTAATAACTGAGCCAAATCCCGATTAGGTAGGATCGAAATTTATTTCGTATGTTAACTGCTGTAATGTCGACAAATTTCAGAGAAACGCGTATGTGATTGCCACTAAAAGTTGATAGAATGCATTGTCATCGACAGCGAGTCTATCTGCAAAGTTTCAGCTCGATCCGATGTAGAAAAGTGGGCTAATTTCAACTTCAAACATTTGTATTTATTCATTCACGAAAACAAAATCGAAATTCTAGTATTTAAAAAGATTATTTCTGCAGATAAAAAAAAACTACGCGTGAACAGAACTGAGTTTTTTAATCAACTTATAAATCGAATACAACTGTCACAAAGAAGTCAAAAGGTCACCCACCTGCTACGTGTCGTGCATAAAAAAATCCATTGGTAACACGCAGAGTGTAAAAAACCACAGAGCATTTTGAAACGTGTATCGCTTCTGGGTAGGTGGAAATATTATAATGATATGCTATTGTTATTTTTCCTAGAACTTGGTCTTGGAAATCTTCTAAACAATCGATTAGGAAACAAATACGAATTACCATGCCCAATAAAACTGGCAATATAACAAGATGCGCAGTAAATAGGTAATACCACGGAGGAAGGAATTCCTTCCTCCGTGGGTAATACTATCTAAGGAAATAATAGTTGCGGAACGATGTAATTAGTACTTTTATTGGTAATTAGTTGCATCTACAATACACCGTTATCAAGGCGTCGCATTTGCACATAGTAGAGGCAAGAAAACGTCGAATTCCTGTAAAATTTTCAAGGTGAAAAAGTATACCTAGGTACCTCCCATAGATAAAATTATGTTTTGAGGATGAAGGGTACGGTTCCATGATAACTCAACACAGTGACAATTCAACACACCTTTAAAAAGTGTAAAGTCAATAGAAACGATGAAAAAAATTTAAACCTAACCTAACCTAACCTACTTAACCCAGTAAATAATTTTTTTTTAACTTTTTAAAGAAGTGATGAATTATCATTTTGATGATTTATCCGGTCACCGAATGGTAAGGGGAGGGGGAAGAGGTTGGTTGGGATGTAATTGGCCAATCAGATTGTTACTAAATACGACTAATATCATTTAAAACTACGCACAACGTTTTGATTCTGAATGGGGATCTTCCAACAGAGCGATAATGAGAATATGTTATCTTCCTTTAATAATTTTTCGAAAACACCTTTATATACTTTTTTTAATCTGTTGCAAAAAAATATTTTTAAAAAGTCTATATATTCCTTACTTCAGCTGTACTGTATATATATCTTTTACAGCCCGTATTCCACTGCGGTTCCCGACTTCCATTTATAACATTTTTCGGCTTATAATCACTTTTTACTGTAATTATTGTTAATCACTTTGGCAGGGATCCCTTTGAAGACCAGGGAGTCTAGCACAGTGAAATCGATCTTCTTCTTTCGTATGGTGGGGGGGTCAGAGGGGGACATCTAGGTCTGCGAGCCATTCTAGGGCCTCAGGCGTCGTCATGTGAACCTCATCAATTCCGCCGAGGATTGAATGGAGCGGGCATTCGTTGACCACATGTTCGATGGTCTGCACCGCACCACATTCACGCATCGCCGACTCTTTAAGGCCCCATCTGTGCATCATGTGGGAGCATCTTAACCTATTGATGGCGGACCAGCTTTTGCGAGGCAATGAGAACCCAGGCTGTCTCTCGGTGGGGTCCTGTATGAGGTGGGCATTTCTCACGTTGGCCGTTTACCACTCAAGTTTCCACCTATCTTCAGAACGACATCTTCGTGCAAAGGTATTGCGCTTTTTTGCAGCGCCTTTTTGTATTCCCTCAGTGTTGCAATTTCTCGCCAGATGTTTGGCAGGGTTATATTTGCAAGTACGGGAAGCCAGGGGAGAGGAATAGATTTTACAGTCCCGCTAATGGTTCGCGTTGTGGCATTAAGCTTAACGTCTACCATGGACGTGAAATCTATAACTTTATAATATCGGATCGCTAGGCGTAACTACCGATGATTTTATACCGATTTCCCGAGCACGATCGCGGTGTTGATAGCCTGACCGACATTGACAATGCAAATAGATGTACTAATAAATGGACAATGTAGAATTCATATAATAACATTGCCAGTCCGCATGTACCTACTTTTGACACTAAAAAGGGAGTCAATTAGTTCACGAAGTCTTTAAACATAACACACAAATTTTGTTTCTCCATGTTGCAACGGAATCAATTGATCGCGTCTTAGGTGAATTAATTAAATCTATGGGTCGTGTATATGATTTCTTTCATTTCTAAGAGCTTAGTTAGTTCACCTAGATTCATTTATAAGCCAGTTATTTTGCAAAACGAAAGACATTATCCAAAAAGTTGTGCATGTTGACAGCTTATCCGAAACCATGGAGGCCGCGCTATAATCTATGGCTTTAATCTACCGACTGTCGGAATCATATTCCAACCGTGCTCGCAAATATCGCTAACTGACCATAGATATCATATTGATATAGAGCTCTAACGATACGACAGAGATTGATATGACACTGGCGATTGTTAAATCGATTCTAAATTGGTTTCATGTAAGCGCAATTTGCGGCGATCAATAATAAATAATTCAATAATGATAGTACTGGTCAACAGTCAATATATCACAGAAGAAGATACTTAGGTACACATAATTTCTATTGACAGTTAATATGGAAATTAATATGTTTGCATATTGATATTCAGTAATAATCACGATCTCATTATCCAACTATGTCATAAGAAAAACCCTTCTAGTAATCGTGTTATCTCCGTCCATGAAGATAATCATAATATACCTAGATTTATACCCAGAACGTCAATATATGATATTGTAAAAAAATATTATTTTTATAGGTAAGTTATTAAGGACCGTATTTAATTGATAAGTCCTATTAAATCTTTTGAAAGTAAACCAGCAAAAACCACATTTCAGAGCAATTATCCAACTGAAAACCAAAAAGAAACTATTACCCCTTACTAGTAAATACTAGCCTTAAATTTTACGCAACTAATACACAACCGTTTATTTATGGTAAACGGTTGTTTATCAGTCTTGTAAAATAAAATAAAAAACTAAATTATTAATGGCCTTAAAGTTATTATTAAATTGTGCAAGATTTTCTTCAGGCACCGTACTTGGAAGTTATGAGTAAAAACCTTTTTAGGCGTATATATAAATAAATAAATATTCGAATAATAAGTGGTATGGATTCATTATACTAAATACCCGCCATCTCGGAACAAGCTCAGCCTAGTCAGGTGGATATATAAAAAAATTGTATGTAAATTTATTGGTTAATAAATATTTTTTTTTTTAAATGCACCTTATTACAGAAAATAATAATTTACTACATCTTCCCTGGCAAGTTCACATAAAAAGGACTCCCACTGATGAGAAGGAATATTTAATTTTACATTTCAAATGTATAAGTAAGTACAATGAGCGCAATAATATATAATATATTATTTCGCTCATTGTACTTACTTATTCAAAAGTATAAGTAAGTACAATGAGAGCAATAATATATTATAATTTTCGGTGTGAACACTGTTGCATTCGAATGAATTAATAACACTACCAAAGATTTTGTAAGCATAATGAGTAAGATTAAGGAAGAGAAGAATTTCCGTACCAATTAAACTTATTGATAATATTGTAAATTTATTAAAAATCTGGTCTAATTATTCGTTTCCTTGTTAAAATCGATACTGGATAGTGGATGTCTATAAATAATGAATTAAAAAATTTCGTAACAAAATAACAGTACAGCACGAATACGTTATGAGGATTTTTTAAATAAATTTAAAATAAATCAAATTTAATAATGTTATAATAATTATTAAGTTCTGCAAGTATTTCTGTTATTTATAAAAATAATAAAATTGATTCAAAATTCGCAGCTCACCTCTTGAAAAAAAACCACGTCCCGCTTGACAACAACGAGCCTAAACCTTTACACATAGAAAGAAAGGGTTTTAGATTAAATTTACTAGAACAATTAGAGATAAATAAAAGAACTAATGATCCAAACATAACCCTAATTAATAATCAAACAAAAATGATCAATTCTCCCCTGCTTAATATTTTCAAAAAACCCAAACAATATAATTCCTTAGCATAATCACCCACGTACCATCAATTAAGAAAACCCTTAGGTCATTAATTTTAACAGGTGTGCAAACACTGCTGGATTACCAAATATTTTGGTTATTCCAAATCTTAATGAATCATTTTTGACCATTATAGATATTTAAATGGGTGGGGATAAATAAAATCATATAAATAAGTCGTCGCCGTGTGGACATATCCACAGTTTGATAATGGCCTCAAAAGCCGAAACAGCTGTCACATTAAAAACTGTAAAAATAACAGAAATACTTGCAGAACTTAATAATTATTATAACATTATTAAATTTGATTTATTTTAAATTTATTTAAAAAATTAAATGCAGTTCTACGAATTAAACACCAAAACAATAAATATACGTTATGAGGAATTCAGAACAATTCAGTGTTCAATAATTTCGAATCTCGTCTGTATATCTATTCGGACAAGGCCACCTGCGTTGAACAGGTTTCTGAATGACTAATATTTTGTCAGGAAATGATCATGCAGTCTAACGATAAATAATCCGTACTCATTTTTCTCCATGCAGTCTCCTAAAAGTGTCGTCATTGTTACCGTTTTTACTCACAATCTGAACATAACATTGTTTGAATATTCGTATGACTCTCGTCATCTGATGAGATACTAAAAGGCATTACAATGTTGCAAAGCCAATCATTAACGCGCGTCCATGATTAATTAATGTATTATGTAAATTGATGTACACGCGGGTGCGAGTATGAACGGGTATTCCATCGGTCATTTCTTGAGCACCCCTTTGTGTTCACCGACTATCGGTGTTACGCTGGACCGTCTTTCGACACATATACTTTCGATACAAACACGGCTTTACACCGACACCTTACTGTGTTCTTCATTTCTTAATATTTTTTGTTTATTGATAATGAACACAAAGGGATTTAAAGGGATTTAAAGGGACTTAAGGAATCCCTTAATAATAATGAGCCCATTATCAATAAACAAAAAATATCATCTTCAGTCCCATATTAGACATTGTCCCATTTCACCGTTCCATCCCCTCCCCCCACTCTTCCCTAATCCTTAGTCACGCCCACAACCCTACTTCAAGTCATATTTTATGTGCACCCTGTAATATTGAACATAATAACATAGTATATATTTTGCCTTGAGGAAGGACGGATGTTCTGAAACCGGTCAGCGTTTATTAAAAAATATATATTTATAGTGGTTCAAACAAAATTATCTTGTTTCATTTATTTTATTAAAAAAAAATGTACGCCAAAATAGATTTTATGTATTAAAAATTATTATTAAAAAAATATTTTACCATGTTGTACCTACTTTGAATACTATTATATATGAAACCACTGAACAGTAACATTCCTAAAAACACAGTCGATATTATAGGTAGGTACCAACTTTATCGCTTATCGGAGTTATTCTTCACACAAGCAGTTCCAGATGACACTTGCAAGGCAAATTTGAGTTAACACGTCCAGTGCTGAGCCCGTAGCAGGTACGGGCGATACAAAGTTCGCGGGATGCGCTGCCCGTACAAGGTACGGGCATCTTATAACTTACAGAAATGATAATAAAAAAACGTTAGCACAAACGGATTGTAATACCGTCAGCATGTAGGATAACTTTAGTATACATCTATATGTTGCGCGGGTCGGTCGCTATTGTTTTTTTTCTACCGTAGTACCGTTGTGGCGAGTTTACACGCGACTTTTTCTATACGTTGTAACATATTTACCAATGGGTGGGTGATGAAGAGATTCATTGTATAAATTAATGATGGATCTTTCGATTGTGACATTAATTGGTAAATTACCGAATCCAATTATCTAGTCATCTACGCACACGCACTAACTCAATGTAGGTAGGTAGTGATGAGAACTGAAAAGGATGATTAAGTAATAGAATATTTTACATATCAACAGACGCTAATTTATTAAAACAATTATTAAAATAATTAATCAAATAAAATAAACATGAGACTCTATCAAATAACTTATCTCAGGGCGTGTCAAGAATGTACGTGAATTTAACGCCATCTTGATAAAATTTTTGACTAACGAACATGTGACATTAATAAATTTAAAACACTTAAAATCTTGTAAGGAATGTCTGAGCGGGCGCCAGCGAGTTATAAAATAACTACGCAAGAAGTTAAAATGAGTAATCCCTATTTGAATTATAAGTACATTGTTAAAAAGTTATAAGTGAAAAAGACCTTTCGTAGTTTGCAAAGTAGACCCTCATTGTTCCAGCGTCGCACGAACACACCGTAGGCTACCGATTCCAGCAAGCAACTGAGCTCGACGAAGTGCCGCTCCGCACTCATAGCTCGAAACAGTAGTGCCAATTGTAGAATGTTGACCAATGTTTATCTTAATCGGGTAGGAACTGCCCGTCCAGAAGTACGCACTGCTACATTACCCCCCTTCCAAAGGAAAAAAAATTTTCGGCACGATAATTTTTTTTGATTTTCTCCTCATGCCTCCAAACCCAAGTCCAATAAGTGGTAAAGAGTCACAAAATGCAGATAATGCCTTAGAAGAAGAGTCCAGCACGTTCTGTAGAAGTTCGTGATGTGCTCGCTGAGCAAGGATTGAAGCGCCAACACCCAGGAAGTAGAAGGAAGAATTCTCGCTGATGGAATATCTGAATGACCCTCTTCTGACATCAGTGAAGAAGATTGGACTTGCTTGGCGAAGATAATGAGCCCCGATAATTGTATCATCATTCTCCAATGTTGACAACAAATGCAATCTTGAGAAGCTGCACCCTCTTTCTGATAGCAGTGAACGGCCAGGTAGTATCCTATTAAACTCTTCCCGTAGAAGAATGTTGCTTCCCTGAAGGCTCGAACTTGTACAAAATTGCTTCCTCGAAGAATTGATAAAAGTTTGTAAATCTTGAAATTTTGTATTATCTTGAGTTATCTTGACGTGAAGAACCAAAGAGTGATGAAGGCGACTGACTTCCTTGAGGCAAGTGAAAAGAAAGGTATGCTATGCTTGACAAAATGGATTACTGAGCAAGGAATTTAATAACTACTGAAGTGAAAACAAAAACTTGAATAGAATAACAAATGAAAAGATAAACTGTAGTAAAGACTAACAAAATTTATTAAAAAAATTTTATAAAACGAGTCTAGCTAAAAGTGAAAGCTGAGCGCCCAACAAAAGTTAAATTTGAAGCTAAAAGAAACACTATAAAATGAAAATAATAAAGTCTAAACCCACATTGCAGTTACTGCCCTCTGCGAGCAGAGATGAAAAATTATAAAGTTATCCCAGAAACAAACCCAAATTCATAATAAGATAGAAGTGACCGGCTCAATATTGACAAAAATACAGCTAAGTCCAAATGAAATTGATGCGACTTGTCTTGAGCTCAGAGAGAAGCCACAGCAATTGCATGTGAAAACGCATAGTATTTGTTAAAAGAAAATGTAAAAAAAAATTACTCATTTACATTCTTAATAATATGAACAAATATCATTTTAATAATAATTCAAGCCAAGGACATTAAGAGCAAATAAGAGTAAAAAAAAAACTTCATGAAAGGATGCAATTTTTAAAAGTTAAAAATATGATTATGTAAATCTCAAATAACCTGAGCGAGTGAAAACTCACTAAATTACAAAATAAATATTAAAAAAAATAAAATAATTATTAGATTAATTATTATGACGTAACATTTTTTTTTTTTTTAAATATTTGAAAAGTGTATTGAACAATGACTAAATCAAAGAAAACACCATGCCAATGGTTTCCTAAAACCAGAGAAAATAGAATGTTCTGAGCATCTGAGGCTATCGCGGAAAACTGCATGAAGTATTTTCTAAATTAATGAATTAAAATAGTCAACCAATACCAAGGCAAACTAAGGTACTAAAGAACAACATATACAGAACAACCATGCACACAATTAAAATGACACGAGGACCAAGCTCGGTACAGAACTGTTAAACCGAAATACAGCTTCGTATATGCCATAATTGAAATGCAGTATGTCCCTCTAGAAAGGACAAACCGTACCTCAAAACAAGTCGCCATCGCGTACTTAATTCATTAAAGAACAATTATTATCATCTCACAAAGTAAAATCAGCTATTAAGAGATCCCTCGAACAGAAAAATAGCACAAAACAGTGGCCAACTGAGATTGTGAACTTCACTGCCCTAGGATAACGCATAAAATACTACAATGGATTCAAATCGTGAGATTACAAAATGTTCAATACAATATGATTGCACTTAAATCCAAAAAATGTGGATTCAATGCGTGAGATTAAAAACGTCAATCCCCCGCGTTGAATCGGAATGGACAAATTACACCCCAAAACACATACTACACATGTACACAAGGACAAAACAAAACTTATACAAAAATACACTCAATGTGAAGACACAAAAATACTAGTCATGTTGTTAGATAATGCGTTTCCACGGAATCGAACCGCGTGTTAGATAAAGAGTTTCTACGGAATCGAACCGCGTATAGAAATGTATTATATCTTCAAGAATACCTGGCTAGCTCGAGCAGGTACCGTGTTTTCAGTTCGTTGGTATTAAGAGAGAACATACGCCTTCTAGAAGTGGGTAGAACAAAGGGTATCTTGGAAATAAAACACTATTATTGTGGTGCCTTTAAATGCCTTCAAAAAGACTATATAATTACAGCACAGGAATCTACGCGTAGGAAAAGCTTAAATCTCTTTGTGGACGGTTAAAAGAATGATGTTAAATTAGTGGGCAGAAAGCAGAGACAGAAATTAATAAAAAAATAAAGGAACGATACCGCAGTTTTTGTAGTTTTGTAGACGTCCAGGGAGCAGGCAGTAGAAAAAATGAATCGAAATATACTAGTAATGAATTGACAAACACTGTAGAAAGAATGAATCGAAATGTACTAGTAATTAATTGACAAACACTGTTTTAGCAAAGCAAGTCTCGAATTCAAAGTGGAGCACGTAACAACCTCTCGCAAACAGCGCTGGAATCCAAAGAGGCCGGTCTCCCTTCGTTCGGAGCCGAGGACCCCTTTGCCCCGCCTCCTTCGATAATAGTCCCACCCACTTTAAACGCAACCACGGGGTGGCCATATGAAAGAATTTAAAAATACAAAGTACTTGATTTTAAGAAAATATTACGGGGTTGAATGTTTTAATTTTAAGAAAGTTCATTTCATAACACTTCCCCGAAAACACAACGAAAAAACTGCCGTGGGAATGAAAGTTTTTTGACTCTAAATCGCTCAAGACCCCTTTGACAAAAGCTACAAGAAAAGTCATCCACATAGAGATTCAGCATTAAAAACCTACGCCCAAAATTTACATATTATTATTTCAAATTATTATTTATATATATATACATTTTTTTTTTGGTAATACGGTGCACATAATCGTAAGAGCAACAGCAGCAAGTGATGGTGATAATCGTAAGAGCAACAGCAGCAAGTGATGGGGACAATCGTAAGAGCAACAGCAGCAAGTGATGGCATCGGCTCTCAAGTGATGGCATCGGCTCTCTCTGCAAAGGGCCGCAAGCAGTAGCGTAAACTCGTTCGTCATGGCGTAGATGTCTCGATCCCCGGCGGGAACGATTCAAGGAGAAGCGTTAACATGAAAGCGAAACATAAGAAAATATTAAAAAAATGCAAATAAGCAGTGGGCAATGAACCAAAAAATAAATAAAAAATAAAAAATCGCGTTCACATAAGGAGTGAGAAACTAATATTGAATAGTAAATATAGTTGCACAGGGGAGCAGTATACAGGCAGAACTTCCCATTGTATATCGTGACGCACACACATATGTTTATATTTTATACATAAGGCAAAAAACATACTAAAATCATTAATTAGCACTAAATAATCAATATATGCTGAAAAACACACACGAGAATCAGTATCCACCTTTTAACGGTTCGAATATGCTTCCGTATGGTCATTGCTGAAAAGAAATAAAAACAAAATGAACAATATACATTGAAAAACACACACGAGAATCAATATCCACCTTTTAATGGTACGGATTTGTTTCGGTGCAATCGGCGTCTACCATTTAGTGGTTTTTTTTTTTTTTTTTTTTTAATCAGCATATCTACTTTTTAATGGTCCAGATAGCTTTTTGAAGACAAGCTGAAAAGAAATAACACAAAACAAACAATATAAGTTGAAAAACACACACGAAAATCAATATCCACCTTTTAATGGTACGGATTTGTTTCGGTGCAATCGGCTTCAACGTTTTAGTTTTTTTTTTTTTTTTTAATCAGCATATCTACCTTTTAATGGTCCAGATAGCTGTTTGAAGAGTAGCTGAACACACGAGTAAAATCAAAATCGTCCTCCTTTAGTGACCTACATATCGCCAGAAATCTTGTAAGAATTGCTGACATAGGTATAATACGAGACGTATCTTTCAAATACTTAGTGCTGTGGACCTTATTTATTTGTGTGGAAAATCATTGCATCCATACAAAAAAACCTCCCAAAATAAACAACACAAGAACAAGAAAACAAATTAAAAATATTTTGTCGCAAGTCATTGCACTTTGAAGTTTTCGTATACAATGGATTATAATGGGTTAGAATTTATTACATAATAATATATATATACCGATATGGGCGCCATCTTGTTTATGGCTAACAAGCAACCATAGGATCGAAGTCACAAATAATTATTTTATAATTTTTTCAGTTTTTTAATAAAGTTGGTGAAGTTTGCACCAAATTAATAGCAAGTAGGAACTGGGTACGAATCAGACACAATGTGAATGTCGTACTGCGTGTAGGAATGTTCAAAGATAGTGTCGTGTATTTAGCCGCCTCCGGTTAATTACTCCGGAGTGACTGTAATGTTGGAGTCTGTATACACTGCCTTCGAAGGGGCCCCCTCGAAGACAGTGCCGTGTATTGTGTGGATGTGCATGTTCAATGAGTACTTGTACCTTATTTATCTTTCCTTGCGAATTTTAAAATAGAATATTTTCCCTTTAAAATAGAATATTTTCCCATCCGGGCAGTCAACAAAACTGGCTTTCCAATATTCATCGCATTAACCAGATTTCAAACAGATTTTTCCAAGAATCCAATTGGGGTAGGTTGCCAATTGTTGTTTTTAAATTCCTAAGGGGTCACAGTTAGGGTATAGGAGAATCGGTCTGGTTCTCCGCGGAGCTACCTAATTTAACCATATCTTTTACATGGTATCTACCCAAGATTTTTCCTGACTCATCTGCCAACACATATATGACGTCGGAAACCTTTTTAATCACCTTAGTCTTCACAAAGCGCGGGGCGAGTTTGGTAGAAAAGTAAGCAGCGGAATTTGACTGAGCGAAATTTTTTCTCCAAACCGTATCACCGACGGAATACGTCACGCGTTTTTTTCTAAGATTGTATCTTTCGGAGATCTTTTGATACGCCAGGAACAAAGCGTCACCGACATCGCCGTAAACGGCGGATAGTTCTTCTAGCCGGTCGGCGTATTCGTTCGTTGTTAGCGTGGTTCTGGGGAATGGAGTTTTATGAAGGCCACCGAGGGGTACCTGCTCATAGCCGTGGTCCAAGAAAAACGGCGTATATCCAGTGGTTAGATTTACGGAATTATTTAAAGCCGCCTGAATTTTATCCAGATGTTTACACCATGTCCGTTGATTTTTCTCTACCACTATGGCCAGGGCCGTGCCAATCGTTTGGTTATACCGTTCCACAACGTTATTCATCGGGGTATAATAGCTGTTGTAAAATATGTCCGGCACTCCGTAACTACTCAAAAAGTTCTTAAATATTCGTGAAATAAATACTTTCCCGTTATCTAATATCACGGTACGAGGCACACCATGCAGTAAAAAAATACGTGTTTCTAAAAGTTTGATTATAGCTGTGGCCTTGGCGACTTTTAACGGAAATATCCAACAAAATTTGGTGAACGTATCTACGACACTAAGAATATGCATATTCCCGGCGAAACTTTTCGGAAAAGGGCCTATCAGATCCATGGATAACACCTGTAGAGGTCTGTCCACACGTTTCTGGGTGCTCATATGTCCCAGAGGGGCGGACGTGCTATGCTTGTATGCTTTGCATATCCCGCACTTAGATATGTATTCGCTCACCTGGCGATACAGTCCCGGCCAAAAGTGTCTTAGGCTAAGCCTTTTATAAGTGCGATATATTCCGGGGTGAATAGCTTTATCAGAATTGTGATTTTCTACTATTAGAGCTTGCCGCTGTTCGGATGGTACAACGAGTTTCCACGAATAATCCTCCCGTACAGAGAGCGCGGCAGGGCAGTGTCGAAATAGCTGCCCTTCGCAGATAGTGTAGTTCGCGTATTTCTGCGGGGATTCTAGGCAGTTGTTATAAGTGCTTAGGTACCAGGTATCGGTGGTAGCCGGTGGCGTGCTGACAGCTGATATTTTTCCGTGTTCAACGCGGGAAAGAACGTCCGGTACCACGTTAAGTGCTCCTCGTCGGTGAACAATATCGAAAGAGTATTGCGAAAGACGTGTGGCCCAGCGGGCCAGTCTCCCAGAAGGGTTATCTAGAGAGTGTAACCATTTTAAGCTCGAGTGGTCCGTTATTATAGTAAATTTTCCGCCTTCTATGTATCCGCGGAAATAACGTACCGACTCCAGTACCGCCAAAAGTTCTTTTTCCGTGACACCATAGTTTCGTTCATTTTTATTTAAGCAACGGGAAAAATATGCAACGGGGTGTTCGCCATCGGAAAAATTTTGCGTAAGTACTCCCCCAATGCCTACATTTGAAGCGTCTGTGTGTACACAGAAATCGAGATTGAAATCCGGACAGTTTAGCACCGGTGCTGATACTAAGGCGGCTTTGAGAGTTACAAAGGCCCGCTCGGCTTCATCGGACCACTTAAAGTTGCTTATGCCTTTTCTACAACCGGTGAGTTTAGTCAGTGGTTCGGCTATGTCAGAGAAACCTTTTATGAAGCGCCGGTAATATCCAGCCAACCCAATGAATGATTTGATTTGCTTGGAATTTACAGGACGGGGAAAATTCTCTATTGCTTCTACTTTGGCTGGGTCGGTGCGGAGCCCTGCGTTGTCTATGACAAACCCTAAGTAGCAGAGGCGAGACTTACAAAATTCAGATTTTTCGTAATTTATCGTTAACCCGGCCGACTTTAATCGTTCCTGCACCAAGTGGAGAGTGGCTATATGCTTTTCAAAGGTATCGCTCACTATTATAAGGTCGTCCAAGTAGCAAAAAAGTTGCTCGTCTAACTCGGGTCCAAAAAGTTTGTCGGCTAATCTCTGAAGCTCGGCCGGCGCGTTACGCAACCCGAAGGGTAGGCGGGTAAATTCAAACATTCCGCGGTTTGGTATCACGAACGCTGTCTTTTCGCACGAGGCTTTAGCCAACGGTATCTGCCAAAAAGCCTTACTTAAATCTACTGAGGAGATGTACCGCGCATTTCTCAATCGGTCTAAAATGCGGTGAATGAATGGCAGAGGATAAGCGTCAGCCTTGGTCACCGAGTTGAGCTTGCGGCTGTCGAGGCAAAAGCGGGCCGAGCCGTTCTTTTTGGTCACAATCAGAGTAGGGTTCGTCCAGGGGCTACGACTCGGACGCACGACGCCTAGTGCTAACATTTCGTCTAATTCTCGCTCCAATTGCTGCTGCCTGATCGGTGAAAGAGGATAGTACCTTTGTTTGATTGGCGGTCCCGTGGTTTCAATGCTATGTTCGACAAGGTGAGTCAGCCCGAGGCCGCATTTTTCAAAGGAGATATCTTGAAATTTATTCGTGATATTTTGTAAGCTATCGGCCTGCGAGGGAGTAAGATTTTCAACCGGGATAAGGGTTCTGATTTCGTCTATTTTCGGAGGCGATAAAAGAACTCTTCTCGCCGTCGGAGTGATGATCTTCGGGGCCACGTTGAAGGATCTCCAAAAATCGGTACCAAGGATAAATTTAGGTGATAATGACGGTATGACTAAAAAATCTATAGTAGCGGTGTATCCACTGCAGGTGACGGGCAGAGATAACACACCTAACACGGTTTGGTGACTTGCATCAGCCGTGATCACCGGAGACCTATACGGTTTCATTGGTACTCCCATACTAATGAATGACGCGTACGAATTTCCTCCTAGGCAACTAACATTTGCCCCCGAGTCTAATAATCCCGTAAAGGGCACATTATTTATAGTAAACTGCGCGTAAGGGCGACCGTCTACGGCTTCAATGCATTCAATTTCCATAAGATGTGCCGTTTCTTCTAAGAATTTTTGGTCATCTAGCCACTCAATACGTCCACGGCCAGCGTCACCTTGTCGTGGAAGGGGGCTATTTGAGTGGCTGGAAATTAGTTTTTTGAATTCGGTATTCTGGGCGGTGGTCGGGTTAAATCTATTCCCGCGGGGAGAAAACTTGACTGAGGTGACGGATGGTCGGATATGTTACTACGCTTATTTTCGTAACGGCGGCCACCGCCCGCCCTCATATGTTTATATTGTTCGCGAGTATTGCGAAAACCGCTGTCTGAGCTATTTTTCCCGGGGTCTGCCGGTAGAGCAGCAGGGCTTGATGAAGCCACGCTATTGAGGTAACTATTTCCTCCCGATCTCGCCTCACGGGGCGGGCGCGATGCTTGTTTCTGGTAGCTCTCGAATATCGTGCACGCGGTTTCTAAATCTTCGATAGAGCTACTGCTATGCATGGTCAACATACTAGCGTATTGGGGGAGGAGGCCACGTTTGAGAGTTTCCACCAGCTCCTCTTCCGACATGGGCGATTCTAACATGTGATTTTTATGACGCGTTTCGATAAAAAAATCTCTAGCCGTCTTCCCATGCGCTTGTTTGGATACGTAAACTTCGAGTTTACGTTCCCATTTAGAATTAGGCGGTTCAAATTTGCTGAGAAGGAGCTTTTTAAGTTCGGACCAGGATAAACTCTCTCTCGGTAAGGAGAGAAACCATAGCAGCGCCATTCCCGTTAAAAGTTCGTTGAAACATTTAGCAACTTCCTCAGAATTAACACCCCGGGATATGGTTAATAACTCCACACGGCTTACGAATTCTCTGACATCGGTCGTTCCGTTAAATTTAAGGTTCCATGAAGCGAAATTTGTCACCTTTGTTTCCTTCAGAATATACCTAATCTCTACTGGCCGTTCCCGGACTTCCGTATCAGCGCACGGCATAGGATCAACCTTGTCGTTTGCGGGTTTTATTCGCCGAACGAAAGCCTTGTTAAACTGACGGGCTTGTTTTTGTAAAGCTGGCAAATCTTTACTCCCGACAATACCACGTTTTCTCAATGCCCTTTTTAGTTGCGGAACGCTTGAAGAATCAACGTGGACGATAATGCCTTCCTTAAAGCGAATTAAGGCGTCCATTTTATTAATTTTATTTAAATTAGCCGACTTGATTTCTTAAAATTACTTGTGTACTATTGAGACAAAACTAAGTAGTGAATAGATTCCAGGTACGCCCTTTCCCTTTATTATTGTCCGCGGTTTTTCTAGTTATCATAAAAGGCTACCGGCTCAAGACGTATTTCTGGGAAGTAATTATTTTTACCAAAACCCAATTTTGCAATATTAAAATGAACACGACCTATAAAATCTGTTACTAACGTATTTTAGGTTTTTCCCAGGTATCACAAAAGGCTACCGGCCCACCTTGGACGTATTTCTGGGAAGTAATTATTTTTCCAAAACCCAATTTAGCAATATTAAAATGAGAAAGAAACCTTAAAAATCTTTTGTCTTTAAATTTTACACGAATATAACCGCACAAGTAGGTACCTGTATTATTACGCTTTGAGTTTATTCTATAACCTAACTTTATAATACTTGAATGAATCCGCAACAAATTATACACAGAAGGGTAGGAAGGAAATTATAAATTGTTAGGAAAACACGCGGAATTTATTTTATTTTTTGAACGCAAACTGTCGCAAGATTTAAGTATTTGTCGAAACTCTTCTTATTTTTTTTTTAAAGGACACTATGATTCTATGGCGATGCGTGCCAAACACGCGTGGGCTAAAACGGAACGGCGCAAGCGTTTACAAAATGGTGACTGCCAACCACATGTGGGCTTTAAACACACTGACGCTATGAGTAAAAAAATGGCGGAGAATGCAAAACACGTGTCGAATTTAAAAACCAGTTCACGAACGTTTATTAAATGGCGGTTATTACAGAACACACGTGGCCTTTAAAAACACTGACGCTATGAGTAAAAAAATGGCGGAGAATGCAAAACACGTGTCGAATTTAAAAACCAGTTCACGAACGTTTATTAAATGGCGGTTATTACAGAACACACGTGGCCTTTAAAAACACTGACGCTATGAGTAAAAAAAAATGGCGAAGAATGCAAAACACGCGTTGAATTTAAACACCAGTTCACGAACGTTTATATTAAATGGCGGTTATTACGGAAAACACGTGGCCTTTAAACACACTGACGCTATGAGTAAAAAATGGCGAAGAATGCAAAACACGCGTTGACTTTAAACACAGGGGTACCTAGATGTAGGAAAAACAATTATTTACACACATATATGAACATCACGACAACAATAAAAAGTTACAACAGGAAAGCGATTCTCTCAAATAAGGCACCACGTTTCTGGGTCCAGTGTTAGATAATGCGTTTCCACGGAATCGAACCGCGTGTTAGATAAAGAGTTTCTACGGAATCGAACCGCGTATAGAAATGTATTATATCTTCAAGAATACCTGGCTAGCTCGAGCAGGTACCGTGTTTTCAGTTCGTTGGTATTAAGAGAGAACATACGCCTTCTAGAAGTGGGTAGAACAAAGGGTATCTTGGAAATAAAACACTATTATTGTGGTGCCTTTAAATGCCTTCAAAAAGACTATATAATTACAGCACAGGAATCTACGCGTAGGAAAAGCTTAAATCTCTTTGTGGACGGTTAAAAGAATGATGTTAAATTAGTGGGCAGAAAGCAGAGACAGAAATTAATAAAAAAATAAAGGAACGATACCGCAGTTTTTGTAGTTTTGTAGACGTCCAGGGAGCAGGCAGTAGAAAAAATGAATCGAAATATACTAGTAATGAATTGACAAACACTGTAGAAAGAATGAATCGAAATGTACTAGTAATTAATTGACAAACACTGTTTTAGCAAAGCAAGTCTCGAATTCAAAGTGGAGCACGTAACAACCTCTCGCAAACAGCGCTGGAATCCAAAGAGGCCGGTCTCCCTTCGTTCGGAGCCGAGGACCCCTTTGCCCCGCCTCCTTCGATAATAGTCCCACCCACTTTAAACGCAACCACGGGGTGGCCATATGAAAGAATTTAAAAATACAAAGTACTTGATTTTAAGAAAATATTACGGGGTTGAATGTTTTAATTTTAAGAAAGTTCATTTCATAACAATGTCCTCACAATGAGAGAACACAAGAAAAATTGCAAACCTGAGGGCAAGGCAAGCAATAACCTAATATATAACAAGAGAAAAGGGATCAATTCTCAAATAAAAGTATAACGATTACAACATAAGAAAAAAAATAGTTCATCAATTAACCCACCCCAAGGTCAGTTAGCTTCTTCTAACTTGATTATATCCTTAACATGAAAAGTTCCCACGGGTTTCCCTGTCATATCCGCTAATTGATAAGCAACCGGCGATATCTTGCAAATAATTTTACTACGTATAAATTTGGGGGCTAATTTTGCTGAAAAGTATCTACCAGCGTCTGACAAAGCAAATGACCTTCTCCAGACAATGTCCCCAACCTCATATTGTACGTCCCTACGACGCAGATTATATTGAACCTTATTACGTTCGTATGATTGTCTTAAGGACGTGCGAACTTGGGAGAAAATGTCATTTAATTCATGTAAATCAGATGCCCATGAATCGCGTTTAGAGAATCTGATGTCTTCCGCGTTAAAGTCTACACCTTTGTAGTCAATTCCCGAAATTACAATCTCTCTACCAAAATTAAGGAAGAACGGAGTATAGCCTGTGACTTCATGAACAGCCGTGTTTATAGCCAGTTCAATTTCAGGTAGATGGCACGCCCAGGATCTGTGATCAGATCCCACAAAAGAACCCAGGGCTGCTACCAACACCTTGTTTACACGCTCAACAGGGTTATTCTGCGGGTGATATCTGCAATTATAAAACAAGTGACGGATATGAAATTTATTGGCCAGCGCTTTCATGTCACGCGATATATATTGTGGGCCATTATCCAAAACAATCGTATCTGGAACACCGAATTTATAAAAGATATCATTTTCCAAAATTTCCGCAATAACACTACCCGTTGCTTTCCTAAGTGGAAAAAGTCTAGTATACTTGGTAAAGAAATCAGAAACCACTAAAAGGTAAGTATAACCCTTTTTGTAAGAATTAGGGTAAGGACCTAATAGATCTGTCGCAATCATTTGCCACGGCCTTTGTACCAGTTTCGGGTCACCCATCAACCCAGGAGGCAGTAAGTTAGAACTTTTATAACCTAAACAAGTATGACATTTACTTACAAAAGACTTCACATCAGCTGCCATTTTTGGCCAGTAATATTTAAGTTTAATCATGTTTAACGTTTTTAAGATGCCAAAATGTGCACAAGAAGGCGGAACGTGATTTTGAACGATGACGTTTTTCCTACACTCTTTTGGGAGAACTTCCTTCCAGTCATAAGACCTGTGTAGAGCCTCCATGCTCTGAATGTGTTTGAAGATGACACCATTGCAAACTTTAAACGCTGGAAATTTTTCCGGATTAGCCAAAATTTTATCTTTCAAACTTAAGTACCAACGGTCGGAAGTGGAAAAGGACTGATTAATCAAGTCAACATGTAAAGGGTCACGAGACAGTGCGTCCGGAACAATGTTGTCTTTACCGCTCCTATGAATTATTTCAAAATTGAACTGCTGAAGTCTAACCGCCCACCGCGCTAATCTACCCGACGGAGACTTTAAGTTTGTAAGCCATTTTAGACTATAGTGATCAGTGATCACCTTGACAGGAATAGGCGAACCTTCAATATAACCCCTAAATTTCTCTAGTGCAAAGATCATAGCTTTTAACTCCTTCTCGGTTTATCTTAATCGGGTAGGAACTGCCCGTCCAGAAATACGCACTGCTACAACGTTTCGCACAACTACAACGAATTATATGTGTGTGCGGTAATTGTGATTGTTATTGACTTTATACAAAGTGTCTCCTTATTTATAAGTATTTTTTATTAGACTTTTCGTTATTATTTTTTGTGTGTTCGGACTTTTGAATCAAAATATTGTGTTTTAGACTACAAGTAATTTATATTGAATTCATTTACTATAAAGTGTTTTATTATTATTTTTGTGTCGGACTTTTGATATTTTTTTGTGTTATACATACCTTGAAATATGGATCAGCCATCAACATCCAAAAGAGCTAGGCTAGATGACGACTTTAGCGACACCGATAGTGATTTTGACGATTCGGGAAGCGACTTAGAGATCTTCCCCGAATCGGATGAAGATGACTTGGAAGACATGGATAGCGATGAATCGGATGAAGATGACATTATCCAGCCAGTACCGGCAGCATCACCACTGCCTCCAAACCAACCATCAATGTCCGAACCAAGACAGTGGTCAAATTCACCCAAACCATCACATCACATCACATCTCATTTACCGGTGTATCTGGCATAAATTTTATGGAAGCAGGAAGAGAACCAATCAACTTTTTCAATGCCATCGCCAACGATGACTTGTGTGAGATGGTCATCAAACAAACAAACGATTATGCGGTAGAGGTGTTATCAAAGTCGAAAGGTGATAAAAGCCGGATCACAAGGTGGAGGGACCTAACAATCGAGGAATTCAGGAAGTTTTTAGGGCTTATTTTCCACATGGGAACTATTAGGATGAATCGCCTAAACGACTATTGGAAGAAAACTCATTTATTCAACCTGCCAACATTTTCTCAATACATGGCTCGAGATAGGTTTCTACTTATCCTTAGAGTGCTTCACTTCAATAATAATGAGGAAGAATCAACAAGTTTAGGAAAAATTCAGCCACTCATCGATTTTTTCAAAGATAGGATGGAGATTATATATACTCCTAGTAAAAATCTTTCCATCGATGAATCACTGGTGCTCTGGAGAGGGAGACTATTGATCCGTCAATACATGAAAGGGAAAAAAGCGAAATATGGCATAAAACTGTATATGTTGGGTCAGTCAAATGGATTGGCCCTAAAAATAATTGTTTATGGTGGTGCAGCAGACATCGAACTCGGTGGTAAAGACCACACCAACAAAGTGGTGAAGAAATTGATGGAAGGAAAGACTGGAGTCGGGCACAGTTTATACATGGACAATTTCTATAATAGCGTTCCATTGATGGAGCATTTATTAGAAAACAAAACATTTGTTACTGGGACCCTCAGATCAAACCGGAAGGACACACCGAAGGAAGTTACTGAAAAAAAATTAAAAACCGGAGAGTCTACCAGCATGTATACAAATAAAGGGATATGCGTCACAAAATGGAAGGATCGACGTGAAATTGTGACGATATCTTCCGAATTCGATGGGCAATTGACGAAAACTACCAATCGTCGAGGAAAGGAGGTTTGTAAGCCAAAAATGATTATTGAATACAACAAACACATGAGCGGCGTAGATTTTCACGACCAAATGCTTGCCAACTATCCATGTCGTCGAAAAACTTTGAGATGGTATAAGAAACTGGGAATTCACATTTTCCAATCAATGCTAATAAATGCTTACTATCTGTACAATGCACAAAGTGAGCGTAAGAAAAGTCTATATGATTTTAGACTGGAAGTAATCGATAATTTACTTGGTCCTCTTTCTGCCATTCCTCGTCCACTAGTGTCAAATATAAGACATTTGTCAGCCCTATGCGAAAGAAACGACAAAAGAAAAGTAAAAAAAAAGGCAATGCAAATATTGCTGGGAAAAAAATCAAAAACGGAACGATTCTAATTATTGCTGCAAGGAATGTCCACAGATGCCTGGATTTTGTATCGAACCCTGCTTTAGGAATTACCATGATGAAAATAATCTATAAAAACCCCATTGTTTCATTTCAAACCGATAATTACCTGTCCACTGCTTCAGGAATTACCACGATGAAAATAATCTAGAAAAACCCCATTGTTTCATTTCAAACCGATAATTACCTGTTCACGATGGTTTTGCCTGCACTTTCTCTTTTTATAACAATACTATATAATTACCCTTTTTAGGCGGTCAAAATCAATTACCTGTTCACTGCTTTAGGAATTACCATGATGAAAATAATCTAGAAAAACCCCATTGTTTCATTTCAAACCGATAATTACCTGTTCACGATGGTTTTGCCTGCACTTTCTCTTTTTATAACAATACTATATAATTACCCTTTTTAGGCGGTCAAAATCAATTACCTGTTCACTGCTTTAGGAATTACCATGATGAAAATAATCTAGAAAAACCCCATTGTTTCATTTCAAACCGATAATTACCTGTTCACGATGGTTTTGCCTGCACTTTCTCTTTTTATAACAATACTATATAATTACCCTTTTTAGGCGGTCAAAATCAATTACCTGTTCACTGCTTTAGGAATTACCACGATGAAAATAATCTAGAAAAACCCCATTGTTTCATTTCAAACCGATAATTACCTGTTCACGATGGTTTTGCCTGCACTTTCTCTTTTTATAACAATACTATATAATTACCCTTTTTAGGCGGTCAAAATCAATTACCTGTTCACTGCTTTAGGAATTACCATGATGAAAATAATCTAGAAAAACCCCATTGTTTCATTTCAAACCGATAATTACCTGTTCACGATGGTTTTGCCTGCACTTTCTCTTTTTATAACAATACTATATAATTACCCTTTTTAGGCGGTCAAAATCAATTACCTGTTCACTGCTTTAGGAATTACCATGATGAAAATAATCTAGAAAAACCCCATTGTTTCATTTCAAACCGATAATTACCTGTTCACGATGGTTTTGCCTGCACTTTCTCTTTTTATAACAATACTATATAATTACCCTTTTTAGGCGGTCAAAATCAATTACCTGTTCACTGCTTTAGGAATTACCATGATGAAAATAATCTAGAAAAACCCCATTGTTTCATTTCAAACCGATAATTACCTGTTCACGATGGTTTTGCCTGCACTTTCTCTTTTTATAACAATACTATATAATTACCCTTTTTAGGCGGTCAAAATCAATTACCTGTTCACTGCTTTAGGAATTACCATGATGAAAATAATCTAGAAAAACCCCATTGTTTCATTTCAAACCGATAATTACCTGTTCACGATGGTTTTGCCTGCACTTTCTCTTTTTATAACAATACTATATAATTACCCTTTTTAGGCGGTCAAAATCAATTACCTGTTCACTGCTTTAGGAATTACCACGATGAAAATAATCTAGAAAAACCCCATTGTTTCATTTCAAACCGATAATTACCTGTTCACGATGGTTTTGCCTGCACTTTCTCTTTTTATAACAATACTATATAATTACCCTTTTTAGGCGGTCAAAATCAATTACCTGTTCACTGCTTTAGGAATTACCATGATGAAAATAATCTAGAAAAACCCCATTGTTTCATTTCAAACCGATAATTACCTGTTCACGATGGTTTTGCCTGCACTTTCTCTTTTTATAACAATACTATATAATTACCCTTTTTAGGCGGTCAAAATCAATTTGTTATAACTATACTATATATGACAAACTGCATGAACGTGGTGAAAGGGTAGTAGACAGGGTAGTCTGGCGTTCTGTTTTCTCTGTTTACCCCCGTAGTAGTAGTAAAAAAATGAATCTTGAGTTTACTAATAATTTATAAAAATATGAACGATGTATGAATGTGAATGAGGCAAGGAGTGTGTGCCAAGACCGAGTTGTTTGGCGGTCCGTCCTCTCTGCCTACCCCTGCGGGGAAACGGCGTGATGGTTAGTTAGTTAGTTAGTTATAAAAATATAATTTCTTGATGAGTAAATAGTACAGTAAATGTCTCGTGTAAACTCACCATTACGCAATGACGCCTACTATTTTGTCCTGCCAATTACATAACAACTGGAGAGTATGTAGCGCTGTCAGGCAGTGGAATTGGTAGGTGTGATCCCCAATAATAAACCAAACATGCAAAAGTCCCAATTTTTTTCGGATTAGGGAAGTAGTCGCGTTATGAAAATTTCGTATTTTATCAGCACAGTTGGTTTACGCCATATTAAAATAACGCAGTGAAAGTGTTAATTGAACGTGAATAACTTCACACAGGAATAACGAATATCACATTCAACCGAAATCAGTGAGCTGATGATTATAATTCCAATTGTGAAGAAAATTATTACTTTTACAATAACTTTTGGAAAAGACTATCAAAACGTTATTTACGATGTTGAAAATGACACTTTAAGAGCGCTCGCAGACGTTGCAACAGTTGTGGCCATAAAATCCATTACGATATACGGAGGTGGTACACGAGCAACGCGACACTGGGGAGACTTTTTTGAATTTGTATGAATTTTGGAATAGTTTCCAACTGTCGAAGCGACTTAAGTCTCTCGCCTGCAGGCGCCGTTATTCGCAGTAAATTGAGTTCATTAAACGTAAATAATTTCACAAACAACCGAAATTACTTAAGTACGTAATAGTTGTCAACTCGTAAAGGTAAATAAAAAATATAAGTTAAGTTATCGTCTTGATGTCAATGTCATTGCGTCATTTTCCATTCAGACCTATTATCCTTTAAAGTTGCTGTGATATTTTAACCATCTCTTTGCCTAAAGCTTTCCCTCACATCAATCAGCTCTGACATGGGTCAATCCGGTCAGTTGAGTGTTTACGTGATAACAATTAAAACTAGAAATGGGCCTCGTTGAGATGGTACGCTTCTAAACCCTGTTCACATTGAGGGCAAAATGTTCACGCACAGACTTTGTGATATAAGTATCTTATGAGTCGTCGACTTGAGATAACCCGTTCTGGAAATTTCTGCTGGTTTTGATACGTTCTCAAAAAGTGCTTAAATTAAATTGAAAATAAATAAAGTATTAATATTTTTCGCGAAATATCAAAAGCATTATGTTGATATTTAGCACAAAAAGAATATTCTTTTATATTCAAAGTGTTCCAAATAGCTTTTCGAGACGTCTACAGATTTCTGAAAGTTCTGGAGCGGGTTTTGCACGTCGACGACATATTATTGATACTAATCTTGCTACAAATACAATATTGGATATCGTGATTCATCAGAGTGGAAGATACTACCAGTATCGCCCTGGTGTAAGACCACCATTCAGAATTGAAACGTTGCTCCAAATGGCTTTAGCCGTGTTTAGTGACTAGATCTGAATAGCCAGGTACTTCCCCACCTTCCTCTTTCCCTTCCCCACTTACCTTCAGCCTCACAACATCCCCCAATTGGGGATGCCATAGTCTCACTGGCTCCAGACGGGAGCAGTTGGGACTCTTGTGAGGTATTCACTGTAAAAAAAAAAAAAAAAAAAAAAAATCGAAATGGTCAACTTACAATTTTTTTCAAAACTTAAATAAATGACCGTTGATCAAAGTTTTAGTAATGAATTCGCTTATATTGCACACTCTTTCGGCGGCTAAGATATGTGAAGTGCTTTTATTAGCCTCCTAGAAATACGTGAGTACACTCCAGTCAGATTCCATACAAAATCAGGACTGTGAAAATTGCTTTGAGCTATTGAAAAAAACGCATGTGAATAAGGATTTCCATTTATCCTTAGTTCAGTTAACTAAATGCATATTGGAGAAAATTAAATCAAATTGTTAATTACGTACCATCTCCCCCTGCTGTGTGTAAGATAGCTAAGATATCTCAGTTATTTTCATTAAGGTGTGCAAGATATCTAAGATATCTCAGTTATTTTCATTAAGGTGTGTAAGATATCTAAGATATATCTCGGTTATTTTTATTAAGGTGTCTAAGATATCTAAGATATATCAGTTAATTTTATTAAGGTGTGTAAGATATCTAAGATATCTCAGTTATTGTCATGAAGGTGTGTAAGATATCTAAGATATCTCAGTTATTGTCATTAAGGTGTGTAAGATATCTAAGATGTCTCGGTTATTTTCATTAAGGTGTTGTTATGTTTTTCTTTTTATTCATACATATTTCTGTATGTAACATGATTTTTATATGGAAACTTCACTGGTTAATGCAAAGATATAAAATTTAATTATTTATACAAAATTGTAAAACTGTTTTTTTCCCTTTGGGGAAGTTTATTGAAAGTAAAATAAAAAATTTAAAAAATAAAACTTAATGTTCAACTAGAAGGCAGAATGACTAAAAGCACACCGATTTAGGTGAAATAATTACTTTACGCACATAAAAATACACACATTAATATTATGCTGATTAACAAAATGACGTTAGAACCGTGTAATTATAAATTCCTTAACTGATTTATACTAATTAGAAGCGACTAATTGATGTTTAAAAATAACTGAAAAATAATTATTAACGTTGTGAATTAGCCTTTAATTAATTCTGTAGATACATGGAAACTTTGCGCGTTAATGATAAATCATCTACATAATATATATCATTGCAAAATGTTTAAGAAAATTGTTAGAATTTTCTAGGTGACTCATGAGATTGATAAGTCTAATCATAACTATAAAGTTTAATATTTTTCGTACTCGTGTTTATATTTAATAAAATGGATTTCCTTGACCTGTACTTATTATCTTAAACATGTGTACATGGTATTTGTGAAACGATCCCAATGTAAAAACAGAATTAAGTGTGTCAATGAAAATTGTTATATTCATAACTTTAGATCGAAAAATACTTTAGTCTTTATAAAACTAGGGTTCTTCCTTTCTTACAACAATATAAAATAAACTAACTATTCCTACACGAATCACCTATAATGACGACTCCACTTACTACATAGTTAAGTATTAATTTTATTATTACGGAAATCATAAAGTTTCATACACATTTTTTTCTATTGATTGAATTAACTAAATGTTCTTGGTTGCATCGACCAGTGAAGTTTCTGCTACTGGTAATAATATTTTTTTTGCAAAAATATCGAAAATGTAAATATTACGTTGGAAAGGACAACATGTTGATAGTGAAATCTATTTATCTAGTTTCTAGGAAACACTCATTAAAACAAAATATAAATAAACATAAATATTAGATCAAATATACGTGGATAACTTTCAATTAAACTATATAAAAATTACGCATCATAAAATAATGTAAAGAAAGTGATAAATATAAACAAAATAAATTTAAGAGAATGAAAATTAAAAAGTAATTTAAAGATAAGTTAAGGATAACTTAAAGATAACTTAAATATGACTTAACGATAATTATAATCTATCTTTATGTAACTAATTGTCAACAGCTGATGATCTTTGTCTTCCTTTATGGGTTCCATTTAGAAATCCGTATAGAAGTTTGATTTGTTTTGCGTTAATAGACGGTAACTCGAATACGAACATATTAATCCATTATCCAAACACACTCGCCTTGTCTTGCAAGGACTTTTGATGTTCTATTAATGCATTATTATAATTAGATCTATACTTACTCTCTTATTATTAATTAAATTGCGTCATTGTTCATATTTTATAGGAATGTTGTTTTTTTATAAAGGTACAAGCGCTGCATTCACGTGCATCGTCTCTATCACAATACTGCATTGAACCAAAGAAACGGAAATAATTTTTTCCATTGCATTAAAAACAGTTCCGTCTCATAGGGGGAGTACCCGGTTATTGTTAGGTGGCAATACCCACGGTTTTTTTAATTAAATTTATTTTGATATGATACACTTTATATTAATGCGGTCTACTCAAGGTCTCTACTTTATTTTCATGACTCGTAACTTCTTATTTACTTACTCCGATGTATGTACTGTGGTATTGCTCTCACTCTTGATCAATCAATTTCTTTTTACTCCTGGCTATTCTACTTTTCGACAATCCATTCCTTTTTGCTCCTGGCTATTCTACATTCCGACAATCCATTCCTTTTTGCTCCTGACTATTCTAATTTCCGACAATCCATTCCTTTTTGCTCCTGGCTATTCTACTTTCTGACAATCCATTCCTTTTTGCTCCTGGCTATTCTACTTTCCGACAATCCATTTCTTTTTTCTCCTGGCTATTCTACTTTCCGACAATCCATTTTTTTTTGCTCCTAGCTATTCCACTTTCCGAGAATCAATTTATTTTTGATCCTACTCATTCCAATTTCCGACAATCCATTCTCTTTTTCTCCTGGCTACTCTACTTTCCGACAATCAATTTCTTTTTGCTCCTGGCTCTTCTATTTTCCGACAATCCATTCCTTTTTGCTCCTGGCTATTCTACTTCCCGACAATCCATTTCTTTTTGCTCCTAGCTATTCCACTTTCCGAGAATCCATTCCTTTTTGATACTACTTATTCCAATTTCCGACAATACATTCCTTTTTGCTCCTACTTATTCCAATTTCCGAGAACCCATTCCGTTTTGCTCCTATTTATTCCATTTTCCGACAATCCATTCATTTTTTCTTTTGACTATTCTCCTTTCCGATAATCCATTCCATTTTGCTCCTACATACTCATATTGGAAGAAACTGGTGTTTCCGAGAATCTATTCCTTCTTGCTCCTTGTTATTTCACTTTCCGACAATCTATTCCATTTTGCTCCTACATATTCCAATTTCCGAGAACCCATTCCTTCTTGATCCTAGCTATATCACTTTCCCACAATCCATTCCACTTTAATTGCCCCTTGTCACAGCGATGAGTAGAAAATCTTAATTTCTAGGTTCTACCCATTTTATTCGATCAAAACTCATCTAAAGATTCTACGTTCACCAAACTAGCTAAACTAGATATGTTATGATGGTATAATGGTAGTTAACAAATTTACACATCAACACACTATCAAGAGATCTGTTCAATCTACATTTTGATTCAATAACGAGCATTTGGTAATTGTTTACCTAGCCAATAAATCATCTACTCGGTCAATCAACCGGCTTCGTTTGCCTTACGTTACATTATATGCGAATACTTCCCGAGTGAAGCATATATTAAATAAGAGGGTAAAGAAGATATTAAAGAAGAAAGTAAAGAGGAGAGCAAAAAAAACATCAAAGAAAAGATTAAAGAAGAGAGATGTGACGCTGGCGGAAATTCCACACATTTATATCGTCGCTGATATTATAATACCGCGTATCTTAAAATCATTTAATTACTGGACTTTCTTTTATATATTTTACTTCATAATTTTTAATTTTGTGATCAGCGTTGTTGCCAAACTTTGTGCAAAAGGAGCGGTGATTGGCCAAAACATTTTTTGTCGATTCAAACCTTGGCGCATGCGTAATTTTAAAAGAAAGTCGTAAAATAGTAATTTCGTAATTTTTGAGATGCGCGGTGTTATAATATAAAGCTACGATATTATATTTTATGCATTTCATCGTGCCCAGGATGCCAGAGACGTTCTAAGTGGTTGACATACACTTTTGGTAGGAAAAAATCCCCACAAGAAACATACAGTTCACTGTTTGCCTTTATCATTGAAAACTCTCTTATTTCATCTGTTCACAGACATCGGCATACACTTTATCTTACTAGTTATAACCTTGGCTACCTAAGCAATAGATAATCATTTTAAAATAACATCTACAGGAGTGCCAATCATGTAAAATTATCCTACAATAATAAATCTTCAAGCAACCATAATATATAATAACATTATTTAAATGCAATTTGGTTTCGGTGTTATTCGGTTATTTGAATAGCCTATTTAATATTTCACATTGGTGTAATCAGTTCAAGGGGAAGTTGACAGCAGATGAGTGGGATTCAACAAAGGTTTTTAGTATTGGGAAAACCTGATTCGTAAGGCAACCTTCTTTGGCCATGACCTACGACATTTAAAGTCAGCCATTGTTATCTAAACAGATTCTCAAATGAGATAACGAAAAATTAAACGTTATTTTTTCGTCGAACAAACCTTTTCACAAAATCCTGATGTGTAATTATCGCTTTATCAAACATGTATCTATGTTTTACCAATATTTTAATAACCTGGCGGGTGTGTGTTAGCCATTTTTTAAACATTAAATATTTACGAAGCCATGTACACCCAAATTATATATCTGGTTTTAATATTATCCAGCTTGCAATATCTACCCGCTCTATGTTTATTATTTGTTTACTAATTATATACTAGCCAATTTCATCGATTCAGTCTCAGCCTGTTTCAAACATTGAACTTTGAATCTTTGCTTGAATGGTTTCAGCTATGTTTAATGACAAATTCAGACATGGCATACATTTCTCCTTTCCCATCTCCTTCCTTCAAAACATTACCCACACGAAGAAAACTTACTGATATGAAATATTGTTAATTTATTAAAATCTAGTCAAATTATTGGTTTGCAAACTATCAGTAAAGCACTAATACGTTATTTATTTATTTATTTTATTTATTACACGCCCTAGTGGGCTTTTCTTTAAAAAAATACAAGCATTTTGTATCAGAGTAAACAATTAAAAATTAATACAATAAAGAAGAATATAAACATAATGGAAAAAATGAATCCTCACGCATATAATTGAATTTAAAAGATTCAACAAAACAAAATAGTAGAAGCGGAGAAGTTATATGGGTTCATAGGTCTATTTGTGTCTAGGAGAATAAAAATGATAGAATATACAACATTTATACTGATTAGTTTTCAAATGAAATATATCACCCAGATCGAAGTAGGGACACGTGTTCTTCAAAATAATAATATTTTCGCATCTCTTCCATTATATTTACACTGACAAGAGCACCTGCGTACACGTGTTCTGATATATTCTGAATGACTAATATTTTATTGGGAAATGATCATGCATTCAGATTTTTAACAGAATCTTGATTAAAAAGGTGATGTTATGTCAACTGAAAATGGGGATGTTATGTCAACTGGCTCTAGACATAAAAATATTTATTTTCTTTTCCTTTCCTAATATATATATATTTTTTAATTCTCTACATTACGTTTATTTTTCTTGCCAGTTAGGGAAGGCTTGTTATTAAAATCAAAAATAAATTTTTGAATTGCCAAAATCACAATCCATAATATATTTTCGCGAATGTTCAGAAAATTTTTAATTGGAATTTTAATAGCTGAAAACTCCGAAGAGTATTTATACCAAAAGTGCCGGGCCGGCCCTGTGCGGGTCCAATTGGAGCCGTACGCTCCGGGCGCCACTAAGCTAATAATACAACACCTACCAGTCCTAACACATCGCCCTTGAGATTATTTTTCATATAAACGGCGCTACACAAAAATACAAATCATCCGAAAATTATTGATTACAATGATCACCTACCTAGGCTTCTACTGGTTTTGACAAGGGGCGCCGGCCCTCACCAGAATTAAGATCAAACTTATCTTTCTTCGAGTGAAATTAATAAAATATCAAAATTCTTTCTTTGAACAGATGATCAATTTTTCTGGTCTGCCTGGAGCCGGGTTAAAAAGATATTTTGTAAATTATCAGTTTTTTTAAACGGTTTACAACACACTTCCAAAGATTTTTTTTCAGTGACTGGAAAGGAAGTATTTTTCAAAATCTAACTTGCATGATAAATAACTAAAAAAAACCTTTTTTCTTCAATTCCTTCTGTAAAAAATAACTTTCGTTAACAATCCAATGTTCCAATTGCCAAATATAATGGATTTTTTCCACCAACCTAGACTTTTTTAGAAGAATCGGTTATTTAAAAAAAGTCACATCACTAATCGAATCCAGCATTTTGTCAATTGCCAATTTGCTTGAATACAAAATGCACCTTCTGGTATAATGAACCCGGCTTTGATCTTCAGACTTCTTCCTGCAGCCGTTACAATCTACCTTCAACGATAACAATTATGATTAATGCAAGAATGATCTCATTTTATTTCTCACTAAATCTGAAACCCCGCCGTCCTTACAGGCTTAGAGAACCGACTGAGTGGAAACAGAATCCGCGTATAGATGTTAAATAAGATGCCGGTATATAAGGGGAGGCTGCACTGATCTTGCTATCATTTAATTGTAGTCTTGTAAGATGAGAGGTGTCTGTGTAGTTGTTATTGCTTTGTGCGGTTTGTCGAGTGGTTCACCTCATGGATTTCTTCACGGACATTTAAAATCCGGGGGTAAATACAACTAGTCATTTTATAACGTCTGATAAATATCCCATCAACAAAAGTTAATAATAATAAAATAAAACCTTTTATTGAAACATCTCTTTATGAAATATGACCCTAAGGGTGCTTTATAAACAGTTGCTTTTTTATCAACGTAACGCAAAACAAAACATGCTTATTATATTATATACGGTTAAACAAGTGATTTTTTTTACAATTCCTCCATTTTTGTTATTTGTTTTTGGGGTGTTATGCCGTGTTGCGCTAACTCCTTCTTTAGCCAAAGTTTCGGACAACGTTTCAGTGTCCATCATCACAAGGCATAACACCCTAAAAACAAATAACAAAAATACTTTTGGCCGTGAAAATCTTGAATCAAATTCCTACATTATATATATATATAAATATTTTTGTATCAAATATATCTTGTACAATATATTAACATAATTAATATCGGAGTAATAATACAAATATTTAAAATATATGGTAACATTTCATTTTCATAATAAATATGTATTTAACTTTTTATATATTTTTTTAATTTAAAGAAAATTTAAAGGTGGTGTTAGTTATTTAGATTTGATTTTAATTTTTTTCTTTATGTTTTATTAACTTTTCAGTATTGTGTTCCTAGGTGTTTGTTTTTTTTTTTATTCACAAAGTTGGTTTCTTTTATATTATCGGTATCAGTAAGATTTTCTGTGTTTCTGAATGGTACAACTTTCTTTAAAATATATTTTTAAACATTTTTAAATTTGGGTGATATACGAACAGAGAATTCTCTTTTCTGACCAATACGTGTTTTGAAGGATATAAAAATGATTTCATTAAAACAATTATAATAATTAGTTTTTGGGCAACGTAAAGAGATTGCTTATGTGTCTTATAAACGCCACCCCATCCTATTACACCTAAACACCTTCTAGCTAGGTTGGTTTAAAAAATACAGAGTAGTATAATATAAATTTAGTACTGGAAGTAAAAACAAGTTAAGCTGCAAATATTATATTAATATAATATTTGCAGCAAATATTATATTAATATAGCTTAACTTGTAGGTTATCTCTATGTATGTATAGTATTTTACTCAAATCTAATAACATTTATCCTTCTTAACTCGAAGATAATGTTGCAACAAAAACAACTTTTCCCGGATTTCTCCTAATCACATTATTATTACTATTTATTTATTTATTTACAGTGCCCTTCAAATCTCAAATAGCTCTTACAAGTAATTATTACTATCCATGAACTTGAGATGGACCAATATAATTGAATTTTACAATACTGATATGAGTAAAATACCAAATTATGAATATTCGTTGTGACATTTAGGACGGGTTTTAACAATTTTCACGGAATTTGAACAATTCATCAAATTTCAAAGTTGATTTTCAAGTCCTGTTAAGGTTTTATTCAAGTTCTATTATTATATCATTGTTAGCCAGGGGCTTCACAAAACTGAAATAATAAGAAAACTTGAATAGAACCTTCACAGAACTTTGAAATTTGATGAATTGTTCAAATTATGTGAAACAAATCGCCCATAGACATTTATTTAATACTTATACGGTATAATATTGTAAACAAATAATGTATTAATTTTTGATATTATGCCTAACAGCTACGCATGGTGATTTTATCAAAAGAACATACTTAAAAAAAATTCTAAGCTCCTAGGGTAAAACCCACTTCACTGAGAATAACTTGTTCTGAAAATGGAATACACAGAAAAAAAAAAGACACGACAACAATTAAACGCCAGACATATTCATTGAAAATATACGTTTTACTTTTCCAATCAATTTTTTTACCAATTTGCCAATTAAATATTACGACCACACGTTATGTACAAGTACATAAAACTTCTAGGAAATTACATTAATTTCTTCGCATAATACTGTTTACTACATATCAATGTTTATTTATTCGCTACTCCTTCATAAAAGCTCTTCAATCTGACGCAAGCTTTATTTTTGGCAAAGTCATTTTTTTAAGCGTTTAATAATAGCAAGACGACAATATTTCTTATAAAATACTAGTTTTTCTTCTTTTAAAGTCAACAATGTATGACTATCAATAGTTAAAAAAAAAGCAGACGTTAATTGGGCACTTCTATAGAATTATTATCACCAATAATCAATTCTATTACATGATTCATAAGTAGACAGAATACTTTATACTTAGTTGATTGTAAATTACATGTTTAATTAAGTTAATTACGTGTGCAATATGCATCATACGGCGTTATGCATCTATACTCAGTATGCATTTAATTGCATCGATGAAAGAATTAAGAATATTAGAATACTTGTTTCCGACTTGACTTATATATTTTTAAAATGTTTATGACATTATAGACAGCTCTGATTTACTCAACCTAATTGCCTTCCATATACCAACTAGAGCTAGTCGATCCACAATTATTTTTAATTGTAACAATAATACTCATTTAGATACTCGCTTGTACCTAGATTTCATAATTTCGCAGAAATACGAGAAGGCTATAATAGCATACCTCTCTAATAATTTCTATTGTACTCCATAATTACTCCCGGTATGCCTGCACTATATCATAAGCATGTAAAAGCCCTTATGAACGGTACAATAATAATAAACCAATAAATATTTATACAACCCTGAACATTGAACTTACTAAACTAAACAGATAAAAATTTAGTTTGTTTTTTTTTTTATTCATTATTGAAATCAAGCGAATAAAATGAATCCTTTTGATATAATAACCCTAATTAACCCATATTGCATTAACAATAATTAGATATTGACTGAATTCATTTTTGGTTACTTATTAAATAATGGAATTAACGCTTACTCAGATTATGCTTAGATTAATTATTGCCAGTTACTTTTGACGGATTGCCCAAAAATAATTTTATCTAGTTAGCTACTCACTTTTTATAGTGAACATTTTATAATAATGTTGCTATAATAGTGAATTGCTAAAATTTGCACTGTAAGCGTGCGTAACCAAACACAACATGGAGATGATGTTTATCTTGTAAACTAGAATGTTTATTGCTTTTTTATTAAAATCTTGGGAAATGGTATTGAATAACGACTATTCATCGATAACATTATTATTAAAAATCACGTAATAGTGTTCTTTTGTTTAATTTTTAAACCACTTCTCCGTTTTCCACCTGCTTTTTTCTTATTGAACAATTGTTACACACGGAGACAAAAAACGGTACTGCGACGTACTTTATACGTTGCGAGCTTAAAGCTGCGTATACATTTGTGAGCAAAAACGCGAGCCAATTTTCTGTTGCTTCGTTCCTTTCCCATAATTCGAGGATCGCTCGTTTCGGCTCGCAAATGTATTCGCGTCATAATAAATGTTCTACAGACTCTTTTATTTTCAACTACAAAAAGCAAACAAGTTCTTGTCAATGATCGATTCGTAAGAAAAATATTGTGACTAACCGTAATTAAGCTTAAAATTCGATTTGTAATATCGAATACGATGTGTTATCGTGTTTTAAAAAAATTGATTTACATCAAACGCGGATCTTTTTTTTTGTTTAAGATTTATTTGACCGTCATCGAAGAATGTCGAGCTCCGCCCAAAATCATAAAAAAAACATCTGGACTGCTGAACATGTCTGGATTACTAAATTACTATTCATTGTTAGAACATTGTCTAACTTGTCTCATTTTTCATACAACATTGAATTTAACAAATAAAATAATCATTGTTGAAGTTTTCTTATGTTTCTATGTTGGGTAAAAAAGTTAATTCATTAATAAAAAATTATAATTATTGTCATATTTTAGTTATCGTTTATAAATAAGAAATTAAAATTTCAATTCCAGTGATGATAAAATTTGATTAGGTACTCGTACCTTCCAACTCGCAAAAAGGTCTTAAAACAAAATTCTTTAGTTTTATGATGTAAATTTTTTTTTTATTTATTAGGTTTCCCGTATAATAATTTCTACAAAAATCTGGGTTTATATGGTGTTCATTTTATTGTGTGTTTTTAAATGACAATCAGAAAATCAACTCACGATACTTGATATATTTCACTTTATCCCAACATTAAAGACACCTATGCGGATATTTTTATAACAGGCAACACAATGAATTAATTCAAAACAATATTTCACAATAGTTCACCATGAGTTATTGTGATAATGGATGGAGTTTGCCCTTGGCCATCCCTGACCCTGAGTTTTTTTGCTTCAGGAAAACCCGACTTGCAACAATCAAGAAACATACTTTATAGACATATAACACATCTAAGAATCGTGACACCTAGAAACATTATTATTTATGTGAAATGATTAAAATTTAATGTGCAAATGTGTTATTTATTTTGGGTCACTAGTCGTTAGGCATTGTTGCTTCAATAAACAATAACAAACCTCTTAATATACAGCTTCGTATTTCGATAATCACACAAATGCAATACATGTAGGCGTAGTGAATAAATGCATAGATTGTTTGGACGCCCACAGCGAATGAACGAAGAAAGGAGTGTCAGGAAAATAATGACGCAGCTCTAGCTTAGTAAATGAAAGGAGTTAAAACCTTCATATAAAGACATGACACTAAAGCAAAGTGATCACTGTGCGGCTAGATAGCCGGATCACTCGCTATAGTTTATACCGAAGTTAAAATGAGGGGGGTAGGATATTCCTTAGCTAAGGATAAAGAACTGGAATTCACCTCCCGGGGGGAGATTTCGGAAGGAATTATCTAAAACCTTTGGCTTAACTTTAATTGACGAGTTTTTCGTTAACTGCTATTCTCGTTTGACAGAGAAAGGTCGTTTATTTTAAAGTTAAGGACTTAATTCTTTAGCCTTAAGTAGACCCGGTATCGCCCCTAAAGTCGATAATTTTAAGGATTAGGACAATTCCTTATCCATAAGCTGAGCTGGAATCGCCCCCTGGCTGACCCAAGAAAATACCTCCAGTGCTTTCAATCTACCGATGTCTCCCTTTTATGACCAAGGTTGCATTGTTGCCATTCGCTACCAGTAGCGTAAATTTCTCCACACTCCTTTATCTTGCAGGTTTATTAAAAAGCCGTCCTTGTTAAAACATTATTGACGGCTTTTCAAACGTCGAAGTAATAAGTCACAATGTAAAAGTATTCTAGGATATTATACCACCAATTATGTGAAGCAATCTTTTTGCCCACGGGATGGATGCGAAAGAATATAATCACATTATTTCGTGCTGTTGATATAATGAATCATGAGAATATCTGCAAAAAATACGACTCCTATTTACATCTTATTCTGATGTGTAAACGTGTAAAATAATATAATCTTTGGCGTATGTACTTATTTAACTGTTCGAAAAAATAATGTTGAAAGTCTGCACTATTTGTAAGATGGAATGGTCATTGCACATTTTTATATTGTTATCGAAGCAACTTAAATACAATGCATAGCCAATTAGATATTAGTCGTGTCATGATATACAAGCTCACGGTTAATAACGGTTAGTTTTAGAACCAGTATTAATATAGTAATTAAAATAAACAACACGATGACCTTTGTCTTTAAATAAAATATACTACGTGCAACATACTGAAGAAAACATTAAACACGCTGAGGAGACAATCTATTCCTACTAAACTATTGTTGCTACAATATTATTATCCCCGATATTTAATTTACATGAATAGTTGTTTCATTATTATTTAATTTTGCACACAGGTGGCTCCCCTGCATCCATCGATGGATTCCCCGTCGGAGGAGCCGGAGCTGGGTCATTCTCAAGTTCTGGAAGCTTTTCGGAATCTAGCGCATCCAGCTACTCTGCCTCCAAATCTGGAAGTTACAACTACAATGGAGCTGGAAGTGCTCCTGGAGGAGCTCATAATGCTGGATTTTTAGGAGGAGCAGGAAGTGGAGCACTAGCTGGAGCAGCTGCTGGTGCTGGCGCTGCTTCTGGAGCTGGGTATGGAGCTGGAAATGGAGCAGGATTCGGAACTGGAAGTGTTCCTGGAGAAGCTCATAATGCTGGATTTTTAGGAGGAGCAGGAAGTGGAGCACTAGCTGGAGCAGCTGCTGGGGCTGGCGCTGCTTCTGGAGCTGGGTATGGAGCTGGAAATGGAGCAGGATTCGGAAGTGGAGCAGGAGTTGGTGCTGGAAGTGGTGGCTTGTCTCATGCAACTGTACCAGCTTACGGAGATCACATCTCACCTCTTACTCCAAGTGGTTCAAATTCGGGCTCTCAAGGGAACTCTTATGCAGGAGCTATCGGTTCTTCTGGAAGTACCGCGGGAAGTATCGGAAATCATGGTTCAGGGGGCATCGGAGGTTCAATTGGACACTCTGGAAATGATCAAAGCCAACAACCTGATAACGGTAAATATATTTCACACGGAACTACCGGGTTTGGAGGTTCAACTAGTGGAGCAAATGCACAGTCAGGTTCTTATGGAGGAGCTTCTTCATATAATGGAGGAGTTTCAGGATCAGGTATTCAAAGTGGAGGGCTGGGAATCGGTATTACTGGAGAGGCGGGAAAGTATTCCGGCACTTCTGGCACCGGCTCTGATAAGTACAACTCACAAGGAGTATCTGGCTACGGTGGATCAACCAGCGGATCGGGGGCACAATCAGGCTCTTACGGAGGTACCTCTTATAACGGCGGAGTTTCAGGATCCAGTTTTCCAAGTGAAGGTCAAGTGAATAGTCAACCTGCAAAATATTCAGGTTCCTCAGGCGCAGGCCCCGGGTTCGGGAATTCCGGTAGTGGCGGGCAGACAGATTCATATGGGGCTGCCGTAGGTACAAACCATGCTAGTGGATCTGGTACCCACGGAATTGGGTTTGAAATTGGCATTACTGGACAAAATGGAAATGGTTTTGGAGGCGTATCAACTACTAGTCAACCAGGGAAATACGTTGCCCCCACCTCTAGTTCGAGTTATAATACACAAGGCAGTAATGGATTTGGAGGCTCGTCTAGCGGAGCAAACGCACAGTCAGGTGCTTATGGGGGAAGTAATGGCGGCGGAGTAATTGGATTTGAAATTGGTCTAACTGGACAAAAGGGAAATAATAATTATGGAAGTGGGTCAACATCAACAACCCATTCAACCGGCAATTATCATGTTGATCAAGGAAAAGATGCAGGAGTATTTGGCCCAGCTCCAACAAGTGGTTACACTTCTTCAAGTCAGACAAGCGGAGGGCAAGGCATCGGATTTGGGATTGATGTTACTGGACAAAAGGGAAATAATAATTATGCAAGTGGATCAACGACAAATGGTTATACTGGAAATTCTGGCTATGGAGCATCAAGTGGTTCCTTATCAAATTCACAATCAGGAGCCTACGGAGGATCTTTAGGTACGTCCAATAGTGGGGGTCTTGTATCAAGCAAACCAAATAGCGGCGTTATTGGTATTGATATTGGAATAACTGGAAGTAATAATTATGGAGGCGGCCCTTCGAATACTCATTCAACCAGTGGAGCAAGTTCTAACTCTGGTGTCACTGGATATGGTGGTTCTACTTCTAGTCATACTCTCAGTTCTGGACAACCAGGAAAATACACTGGGGGTTTTGGAGGAGCACCTGGTATTTTGGGAAATCAAGCTAATGTAGGCTATGCTGTGAATAAAAAGGAGGGTGGTCAAACTTCTTATGGATCTACTACCTCTTATGGTGTTTCTACCTCATCCAATGAAGTAGCATCAAATAGTGGTGGAATAAACGGGGGTATTGGCTTCGGAGTGTCAGGTTCAGGAGCAGATGCAAATAATAAACATGGACAGTACAGTGGAAATAATGGTGGACATAATGGTGGAAATCATGGTGGACATCACGGCGGAAATCATGGCGAACAAGTCATGAAAATAATCATTACTACTAATAAAAATGATGGTTCATACTCGGGTGGTTTGAGCTCAAGTGGATCAAGTTCACAAGCCCAGGCGGGTAGTTATGGATCTGGTCAGTATGGAACTGGAACTGTTGGTTTTGGAGTAGGCACAACTGCTGGCAACGGATATAAAAATGAAAAAGACACAGGCAAATATACTGGTAGCTTTGGAGGGAGCGCTGGAATTCTAGGAAATCAACAAACAAACGGATTTGGCATCAAGGGAGGCAATGATGGAGGGTCTGGAACACCCACTGGAACTATTGTAATAACCACTGGGGTTACGGGAGGACACGGACATGGACATGGACATGGACATGGACATGGACATGGATTTGGACACGGTCACGGTCACGGACATAACAAAAACAAGTACGGCCATTATGAAGGTGATTTCGGGGGAGCTCCAGGAGTTCTTATTGCGACTGGACCCGCTCCAAACCATCCCGGTAATGGAGGATATATTGGATCCGGTATTGCAGTGGGAACAGCAGGATCATTAGGAAGCACTTATGGAGCAGGAGGATCAAACTCCCACTTAGCTGGTGGAAGTTTACAAGAAGGTAGTGGAGGAGGTTGCAAGGCATGCGACGCATCACTCTATGGAAATGGGGCATACAATCAAGCTGGAGCAGGAAGCACATCTGGAGCTTATGCCGGAGCGTCCGCTGGCTCTCAGGCTGGTTCAGGAGGATACGGAGGAATTGGTATCCATGGACATGGAGGTCATACCCCCCTCGGCTTGCTTAATGGAGTTATCGGAGGGGTGTTAGGCGGCATCAAGGGTGCTGTCGGTGCCGGTGCCAACGCAGGAAGCCACGCAGCATCGTCAAGCAACTCTGCATCATTGGGATTGGGAGGACTTTTCTCAGGAGGAATCTCCTCCTCTCACGCGAGTGCCGGCGCTAGCTCCAGTGCAGGTAAATATTTATTTTCTTTTTCCTTCAGACTTTTAGCTATATATACTTTAATATGGCTACAACAATGTTGCTTTCAAAGTTTTAAAGAAATACTTCAATAGGACTACGGTACATCGAGAGCCTCATTATAACCTCTATTTTTGTTACATTCTCTGTTTATAAAAAAGATGGACAACAGAGTCAATGCCTTTAGTCTAAACTTTACCTGGATTTCGGTTCTTCACAAAATTAGGAACCAAAACAAGCTATGTAAAATGATAACGACAGCCTGTTTGGCTTTTAATTTACCCCCCTGTACAATATTGATCAATATAATAATATGATGTAGCTTTCTTATTTTGTAAATCAAACTATCAAAAGTGATGTTAAACAGAGAAGAAAATTATGCATTGGAGATAATATTATAACTAGGAAATTGTTATCTTTAGGAATCTTTTATAAGTAAGAAAGCAGTAACATCCTTAAGAGTCTCAAGATCCTGTTTTTTTTTTTACTTATGACGGCAGCCTATTTCTTGGGACATTTCTAGTAAAGTTATTTTTGTAAATATCACTAAAGTAATCGTCAACATCTCCTGTTAAATATACGTCATATATCCACGCTTTCTTTGTTCTCATATCAACCATGTATCTTACGGTGTTTTTTTTGCAGGATCATATTCAGGATAAAACCAGAACTGAACTGCTAAACCACAGGACGAAAATCGAGAACACTTATTATAATACACTCAACCAGTTTAGTCATTAAGATTTTATAATACATTGTGATAATTGTAAGTATTTATATTAATCGTATACAAATAATATAACCTATATATTTTTAACAGCTGTTTTATTTTATTGTTAATTGTAAAAATGTTACATTATTTTTGGTTCAGTTACTGATAAGTGATAACAAACAAGGGATTGTGCTTTTCTAAAAAATATTGTGAAGATTTTGTATCGGTAGTAGATGTCATAATATTGTGTTTACATAGGGTATCTAACCTTCAACTGTTAAAAAAACTATAAAGATATCTAATCGGTACTCCAAATCCAATATCCGGCGGATATAACACTCGCTTATGTACATATAGATACTGCATATAATATAAATATGCGAGATATACCATTTATTTACGCGAGTGTATTATTTAGCATGTACATAATATCTTTTGTATGAATAGTGCAACTATACAGGATGTCCGAAGGTAAAGTGCACCAATTTGGTGAGGTGATTAGTCAACATGATGGTAGGAGTAACATAGATGATTATTTTTTCGAAATTCAATTGATTTTTTTCGTACAATAAATTCAACGAACAATAAATTCAAAAACTACCTGAAAAATATACAGAGAAAACTTACTGAAATAAATGATTGCTAATTTATTAAAAATCTGTTCAAATTATTCGTATTCCTGTTAAAAATGGACTGCAAGCCTTATACGAATGAATTGACAGGTTTACTAACAAACTGTCGGTAAAACACGAATATGTTATTAGGAAAATATCGGAACATATGTTCCGATATTTTCTGAATGTATAGACTAATGTTTTATTAGGAAATGGATTCGAATCACGTTTTTAACGGGATTTGCATAAATAAATCAGCTATAATTTCCATGTACCTTAAAACGTCGGACTTTAGAAAAAACTTTTTTTCCTGTACTGTCGTGTAGAATTACCTCGCGAAGTTAATGCACTTTACCCCCATATACCTTGTATAGTTGAACTGTATCAACAACTATAGAGTTTTTTATGTGAATATCGCATAAGATTTCCAACTGCTCCCAATAGTCTGGAGCCAGTTGGAAAATGGCATCCCCAATCGGGATATGTTTTGAGGTTGTAACTAGTGGGGAGGGAAAAGAGGCGAAGAAGGAGGTGGGGAAGAGCCTGGCTAATCAGATCTGGACACTAAACACGGCTATTGCCATTTGAAGCGTGAAACTGGGGCAATTATTATTTTGAGTTATTTATTCACACCTGTGATTCTTGCAAAATGTATGCGATAAATTGATCGACTTCATAGCCATTATAACAAATTAGGTTTGGATAGGTTTGACCATACTATATGGTGATGTTGGCTGCATGATTACTTGCTCGGATCGGTTGGTGAACATATTATTAAGTTGTTCAAGCTGATATACATTTAATCGATAAGTAGGTACTATGGCTTTAACCTTTCCTCCTCCACCTTAATTAAATTAAAACAGATTATTCTGAAAATATTTATTTCTACAAACCCTAAAGTTAGTCAGAAAATTTTTGGTTTGAAGATAATATTATTATTGAATTGTTTGCTTTAAAAATAAGTAATATGGACTATTGAACGATCTTCATCAAATGAAAGTAATGAGTTGTCAAAGAAAGCAAATACTTTGTGGCTTGACATTATACACGGTGTCCGGAAACTCGTAGTACAAGCGGGAAACTGGAGAATCTACACCACATGGGGAACCCAAAAAAACATAAAGTTTTTTGATTTGAGCATTTTCAAAAAAAAAAAAAAACCAAAAAAAAATATTTTTCGGCTATTTTAGGGTTAAAGTTTTTTCTGGTGTTTAGGGTTGAATAACAGATGTGTTAACCCTGCAGAGCAGAAATATTTTATGATTACACCGGGTTAAATGAAAGGTGATTTCAAAATAATGCTTCAAATCCGAGTTTCTTCATTTGTTTTACTTTCAAATAGTTTTAATTAGTTGGGTACTTTGATCTTCAGTAATAATTTATAAGAATTTGATTAAAAATAAAAATAAAATAAAAAAATCAACTTCAAACTCGATTTACTCGATAACGAAAGATCAAATAAAAAAAAAATATACTACAAAATCGACTCCAAATGTGATGTAGATTCACCAGTTTCATAAATGAAAAAAGATTTCACTTTGTTTCGGTTCAACTCAACCTTCTTCGGGACAATGGAAATATAAACGTAGTTAAATACAGAGGACAATTACAAGGTAAACAGAAGGAAAAGAGAAAGCATGTGCGAGAGGGAGAGAGCATTAAAGACAGGTTGGTGGAGGGGTAGGTAGAGGGAAGGGTGGGGATTACCTAGGTACAAAGAGAATAACATTAATATAGGACTGTCGGTTAATTCTGGGTGTTTATTTAAAAGTGGGCAATTATTTTTATTTTTATTCGATTTGGATATCTCTAATGATTCTAAAATATTAAGACATGATTCTATTTTATTTTTATAAATCATTCGGATAATCATTTTTTTGTATTATGTATGAAAGTAATAAGCCTTATTTATCCATTAAAACCACAAAAAAACAAACTAGTAACAAAAAGAACATTAAATGTGCGATAAAATAATGCTATATAATTATCAAATTGACTTCAACTCGGTGGATAATATCTCTATAAGTTAATTGGAAGTAGTGTTCTAACATCTGCTGGAATAAACTACAGTATAGAGTTATAGAGTAGTTAGGTGTGAATTAATTAACCTTTGTTCGTGTATAAAATGAGAATGCACAGCCATCGATGCATCGTAGGAGACAATTTCATATAATTACGATTGTCTTGTAATGCAACACGTGATTCTACTGGCGAGGATGAATCTAGAAAATAATTTATTTCACATCCTGTTGGGAAATATTTTATAGGTGTTTCAAACGACTGTTTGTTTGGGCGCTTACTTGTAGCTTACTTTATAAAAATGTTAATATTATCATTTGTAAACTTTCTTTGCCTCGTAAGCATTTGGATTACGTCACTTTAAACTAGGAATTAACAACAAATTGAAGACCTGATGTAGGAAATTAAGCCTACTCGTACTAACGTACAAATATAAAATACATTAGCACAATCTTATTTTACACTTTTAACACTTTTGGATAATCTTTTATATGTAAGTATATTAAAATCTGTCCATATTTACATTATAAATAACATTTCGTCATATACATGTAGTACATATTATATATATTATGTACTATGTAAATATTACGAAATGTCTTTTAAATAAACATCCAGAATTAACCGACAGTCCAATCTTAAAGTAATAATAGTACATATGTATGTACAAATGACAAGCCAAACATTTATCAATAATTTTGGTGGTAAAGCGAAACAGGTTTGGCGAAAATCGTAACTCCCTTGGAAACCTTAGAAAACATTCAATGGCACACATGTTTCAGTTTCATCGTACACGGAGAAAACTTACTGATATAAAATATTGCTAATTTATTAAGAAGTTGTCCAAATTATTTGTAACCCGGTTAAAAACTTCTGAGATTGCAGGCCTTTGACGAATGATTTGATAGGTTTCCTAATAAACGTTCAGTGAGGGTGCCGAGTGCATCCAAGCGTTTTTTTTAACACCATATCATCCCTGCGTCCGTCACTCCTGGACACACTGATCCCTAGATTCCTACCCAACCCTCGAACCTTTTACCTTCCCATAACTTCATCTCCTTCCTTTCTTCAAAAAAGACTCTCCACGCAGCACCCAAAAGATGACATAGGGCCGGTAGGGAATTATTTTCCTCAGGGCCTCTTGTGTTAATGTAATATATATATATATATTATTTATCATACATATATATACCATTATCCGGTCACCTATATATATATATATATATATATATATATATATATATATATAGGTGACCGGATCATCAAAATGATAATTCATCACATCTTTAAAAAGTTATATAAAATCATGGAAAAGGATGAGACAAAAAAATTATTAACTGGGTTATGTAGGTTAGGTTAGGTTTTATTTTTTTATTTTTTTCATCAATGACTTTATATCACTTTTTAAATGTGTGTTCAATTGTCACTGTGTTGAGTTATCATGGAACCATATATGTATATACCTGTTATAAGTGTGGGCGTGGCGACGATTGGCGACGATGACTGCCTACCGCAGTAGAGGGAGTCAGATCAATTTAGGGAGCGCCGTGATCTTGCGGCTTTCAGCTATCAAGGAGACAGATCTCGCACAAAGAAATGATATTCCGCGGCAGCTCCGCAATTAATGTGACCACCGCTCCTACCGTAAGGAGAGGAAGATTATAGCGTATTTCACCTCAACCAATCTATATGGCCTACGCCCAAAAAAGCTTTGATGCGTATAGCGTAATGTGCCTTAGGCTTAACAAACGGCGATGTTGTTGCGATGTCAGAACACGTGTTCATGAAAATTCTTATAATTAAAAAAATATATTAAAATTCTAATCAATTGTGTATTATCAGGAGAAACCTAGGCGCAATGTTATTATGCAACAATACTCATTTTATCTGTGTATTTTTATCCCATGTTTAAGAACTCATTCTGACATTTAAAACTTAACAAAGGTTAAATATTCTGAGCAGGTCATAGATTTAAATAATTTTTGTTCAGTAACGAAAGCACGGCATCTCACTATCCCAATGCAATGTACTAATAGCTGTCACTATCACTCAAACTACAGGAAGAAGAGGAAATTTATATGTATTTATTTATTAACTAGCTTACCCCGCCACGAGTTGCTGTAGCTCAATCTTTCTATGCGGATAGAGAAATAATAGCGCGTGTTGCTCTTACGTCCAATAGATGGCGCTGTTTAAAAATGTGTTTTTACCTGTCGCAAGTGACATATATATAATATAGGTATACAAAGGCATACACGTATTTGACACACGTGTAACGTTGTGTTAAAATTTCAAAGCAATCGGTGAAAAATTACGGAGATTTTAGATTTTGAACAAACGAACATTTACGTTTTTATTTGTGTAGATTTAAACACCCTGTTGGGCATTTACACGACACATATTTTACATGATTTACTGCATAATACAGAACCAATATATGATCTTTATTTTTAAAACAACAAAAAAAATCACAATAAAAAACTAAGTAACCAAAAACTTTAAAAAATTTCCATTTAGATGTACATAATATAAAAAAAGAGAAAAATTAAATAAACCAGTTTTAAAAGTGCAGATGGAATAAAAATAATATGAATTAATTATTATAATTAAATTTAATTAAATCATATTAACGAATTTAATTTAAATAACTAAGAACAGGTTGATAATACGTAATTTACAAGTGAATACAAATAATTTACAGTAAGAAATTAATGAAAAAATATATATTACGGTGCTAAGCGATACTTCTAAATACTAATACAATACATAAAAATATATCAATGAGGTATTTCTTATACAATGATAAACATATATTTAATATGTCGATATTTGAGGTAAATTAAGTGGATGAAGGCGAGAAATAGGTGCACGTGTGTGGTTGTTAGACCCGGAATTATTATTGTAGAAAAATATATTTTGCTTGATTGGTCGATGTAGCACTTTAAAAGTCGATGATATTTATAAGGAGTTCTTGGAATCTAGCTTCGAATGAATAATTTTATATAAAAAAAGTTAAGTCATTTATTTTTATTCTACTTTCTAGGGTATGGATTTTAAGTGTATTTAGTAAATGTGTTTAGTTTATATATAGGTAATACTTAATATATTTCTTTAAATACCGCCCAATAGTCCCAACTACTCTCTGCTATCTGACTGTGGTAACCCCAATTGGAGTATATTAGTCATAGGTACAAGTACTAGAAAAAAAGAACAAAAAATCCACCCGTGAGAAACAAAGTTTTTCTCTTATAATACTTTTTTTTTAAATTACTTATTTTTTAGTTTTTAACCATCCTGCACAATAACTGGGGTCTACAACTTTACCAACCTCATCAAAATTGATCGGGTTGGACTTACATTTATTTCGTATATTAACTGGAATAATGTCATCCATTTTCTGAGAAATGCATATACGTCTACATGTGTACACAAAAGTTGAAAGAATGCATTGTCATTGATAACGAGTCTATCTGCCGAGTTTCAACTCGATCGGATATCGGGAAATGAATTTAATAAAAAAAAATTAAAACTTCCAAAATGAGCCCATGTATTTCGGCAATTGAATCATTTCATAATGTGTCGTATGCTTCAATAAAATTCCAGAACTTTTTAACAAAATATAATAACTCATATGTTTGTTCCTTATAACTTATAACTAAAATTCAACTTAGCATTCTCACGTCATAAGTGCTTTTACAGTGGAACTGCTTCGTTTTAGTATTTATATTTGTGTCACTGTTCTTTCATGGTAAGTCCAACGTAAAGAAATAATTGAAATCACTTAATTTCTTTCATTCGTTTACATTACAGTTTATTTAAACCAAACAGGTTTCACCGTCTTCAAACACGAATCATCGTCATAGTAGTGGTTATGTAGTGATTTCAAACCGCAAAGTGATTTATTACTTCGTATAAGAAATAAAACAACTAATTTTTCACTCTACGTAATACTAAATACACTCCTAAACTAACATTATAATAATATTTATTTAAACATTAGATATTAGGTAATATTATTTTAAACATGTCTAAAAAAACTATTCATGTGTGAGTTTAACCTCTGTAGAACAAATGTTATGATCATACCAGTACCAGTTAAAATAATAATGCGAATTTGCAAGTGCATTTAATATGCAAACAAAATGTTTTACACTTTATTGTATCAAGGACTAAGGAGTGGCTGCATTAAACGATTGGCAATTTAAAGTGAGCTTAAATAAAATAACAAAATATTTCAATTTAATTGTTGAAAATAATTTCAACAACTCTCAGTGAAAATATGAAACAAAAGAGTTATATTTCCATTGATGTTATTTAGTGGTATTTCACAATCCTCTCGATAATTATCAGTTATAAAAATACATAAATACTCGCAATAGTAGTAACTAGTAGAAAATTAGTAGTTCGACTGCCGAATAGTAAACTCAGACTTCATAAATAAATAAACCTTTAATCGAAAATGAAAAACAAACGTTATCCTGTGAAAAGTGCTTTTAAATAAAAACTTTAATGTGCCTTCTCACGAATAGCATCTTCTTTTATTTTCACAAAATATAAGCATTACTTACCTTGTAATTAATATGACAAATATTCGATTATATTTATATATATTTTTTTAATTTAATTAAAATCAAATATAATTATTAAGTTCTGCAAGTATTTTTTTATTGTTACAGCTGTTTTGGCTTTCAAGGCAATTTTAAAACTGTGGTTATAACCACGTTTAGACGACTTATTTATATGATTCTATTTTAAATCAAACCATTTACTATTTTATTATATTTTAAACAAACATTTATCAAACAAAAATACTTGCAGAACTTAATAATTATATTATTAAATTCGATTTTAATTACAACCGCCATATTACAATAAAATTAAGTGATGAACCAACTTTTTCGAGAAGATTGTGCATTTATTGCGTAAATATGTTCTTGGACTCTCACAACTCGTCGTGAATCGCATCTGCGTGCCTCTTAGACATACATGAACCCGGTGCCAATTACACCAACGCCCAACATAAGTAATATCTTGAATAATTAATCTTAAGACCACAAACAAAATATCAAATTGGGAAGACCGAGATCCCAAAAGCGAATATTTTCCAATGTTTTTGAAGAATTAGAATTCAGATGATTGTGTGCTTGTCAGTTAGCGCTGGTCCCAAGTTTTCCCAAGCCTGTCAGAGCCGAATATTAGTCACTTCCCTGTTGACACTAGCTAGTGCTAGTTGGGCAACAACAGACGTGACGAGCCCAAGTAGAAAAACAAACCAAATCTAACTTTTCTTCGGCATTTCGATATCCACCAAACGTTATCTCGGAAGAGTCGGTTTCAGAACAAACACGCTGTCAGATATACGGCAAGGATGAAAGAAACATACAATATGTTTTTTTAATTAGTCTTATATTTAAGTTTTAAGTTCAAAGCTTTTTTCGTAAAGCACCCTTAATGTAGAGCTTCACTAAAACAGCGATATGAAAATAGACTGAGCTTCAAAAAAATATTTGCTTAAGGAACATTTATGGTTATGTTGATAATAATAAACTAATAATAATTAATCTACTAATAAATTCAATCAAAACAGCCAATCAGTAGAACGACCATTAAAAACAATTTGGTAAGAATTCAGTAATTTTCAGTTTGAGTGAATAAGTCTGCAGTATAAAATATCATTTTTTTAGAAAATTCTAGCATTTATTAAATCACATGAGTTTAAATTTCACTAAACCTGATGTTAGGAACTAAGCCATGTAGTAATATTATTTTATTCGATATTTTCATTCTAAAATTGTAATTGACTCATTCCGAAATTCTTCAGATGGTTTTAAGCCATTTTCATATAATTTGTGTTTTTTAAAATGGAAAACCGCACAAGAGTCCCAACTGCTCCCAACCGTTTGGAGCCAGTTAGACTATGCCATCCCCAATTGGATTTGTTGTGAGGCTAAGGGTAGTGGGGAGGGGAAGGAGATGGGGAAGAGGAACGTAGGGAAGTACCTGGCTATTCAGATCTGGTCACCAAATAGGTCAAAATCGTTTCAATTCTGAATGGTTGAATTATCTTCCACTGTGGAACGTGCAGCAAATATACTAAATATTATTTTTAATTAGTAATTTGTGAAAAAAAAAATTAATCAAATAAAATTTACTTGCGCACGCCTGGAATTGAACCCGCACCTCCGGATTGCTAGTCGAGAGCCTTAACCCTCGACCACGCAGGCTGTCCATTTAATGTTAATTTTTAATGTGTATAGAACCAAAAACAAATTCGATATCGAGAATCCTCTGTAGTACTATTATCTTAAGATAAACGCGGTTAAAAGTGAGTTTGTTAATTCTTTATTAAGCAAATAGTTCACCAAGGATTTCTTCTGCAAAGTCAACACTCGTATTCTATATAACCCACGGGACTTATGGGAAAAGTCAGTACAAGTGTTTAGAACAAAACGTATCAAGTGTTCGTCAAGTAGTGTTCTATCATGATGAAAAGTTTTTACCTATTAGCACTGTTCGCAGTTGCAGGTAGGTGAATCGTTTTTTCGTAGCTTTATGTAAAGTTTAAGTGATCATTTTGTGATTGTGAATAAAAACCAAGCATTTGTGTAATATATAGAAGTGATTTTTAATGATAAAGGCAAAATAATTAAAGACCACCTTAATTTTTTTTCCTCGAGCTCGAGCTGTCCCAGATTTAAATATTAATCAACTTCATGATAATTGTTTGGTTATATTACCCACACACGGTGACCGGATCAATCAATTCATCAAAATGACAATTCAACACACCTATAAAAAGTGTTATAAAGTGTGTTGAATTGTCATTTGAGGAGTTAACATGGAATCCCCACACACAGTGTGTTCCTATTACTACTTTTTTGTATTTTAATATATTTTTTTATACTTACATAAAATAAAATAACATTGTTAATTTTTACATCTATCAAAATAATGGGTAAAAATAAAGAGTTAAAAAATAACTTCATCTTCCCGTCCGGGCGTAGAGAGAATGTAAAGCCACACAGCATCATTGTAACTTTACATTTTTATTAGAATTTAAAACAGTTTTCTGTGGGGGAATTAATTAATAATTCTCTAATTCTCTAATTCTCCTAATTTCATTTATGTTATTTTCTCCTCACTTTTTCTCCAGTTTTATCAGCCACTAACTTTTTGTTAGAAAAAAATGATTTAATATTTTTTAAATGTGAAGGAATATTGATTTACGTATCGGTGGCTTAGATATAACATATTGTATTTCCAATTTCAATCGAATATTAATTTAGTTCTGAAATGCACCAAAGATAGCCTTTATGTTTTGGGTTCAAATATAGCATCTCCCAAACCTACCGTCCCAACGATATAAATAAAGTAAAATATATTGTAAATTCTCAAGGCATGGCAGTACTGATATTGTATTTCCTTAATAGTATAATTTATCTTTAAGCTAAACGGAAGTCCATGCTGAAATATGGTATTTATATAGATACTATTTACTTTTATATCACAAAATATTATTTCCAAAGGTTTGTAAACTTTCATTTTCAGTTTTCTCAATCTAATGAATTATAGAGATACAATATTTTACCCTAAGTCATCGATATGATAGCGACATTTAATGTAGTTGTTGAAACGGGGAAGGGCAGATTCTAATACATGAGAATAAATTCTGCAAAAAAACGGAATTCAATCTTGCCATAACATTAAAAAAAATATATATATTATCATTTAATGTCAAACGAACAACTGTGGTTTAAAAATGGAGGAAAACTGTAAATTCACCATGACGCTGCATTCGTCCTTTCATTAATTTAGTTTTTAATTTTGAATCAATCACCGATGTTAGCATTCTCGTATACCTGGTAGCAAATAATGCAACATAACAGTTCTGAAAAAGTACATGTGTGAAAATGTTGTATATTTAAATAATTTTTCTGACATCTGAGATATTTCTTAATCTTCTTGAATAATCCTTCATTTAAATTCAAAATACAACCAAATTTGCACAAATCATATTTATGAATTTAAAATATTTTCAGTTCAATCTGGAAGGCTCAGAGTTCCAAGAGATGTCTCAGAACTGTTATACTCAAACCCTGGCTTCCAAACAAGACCCGTCCATTGGCAGCAGCAGGATAATTCCAACAGCGGATACGACTATCCAAGGCCGGGGGTTTCCACGAGACCCATTTTCAGGGACCCTGAACCAGTCCTACCAGAACAGTTCCCCGTCCAACCGAGACCAGTATACCCTAACGTCGATAGACCTCCATTCCCTAATCAGAACTATAATCCAAACTGGTATAATAATCGTAACCCTTACGATAACACAGAGAATTTGAATACAAGGGTACAGTCTACAGAGCCTTCAGAAAGAATCCTATGGCCATTGATCAATAAAATAGCAGGAGTATTTTCAGGACAAGGTCAATATCCTGGATACCCGAACTCTGGCTACCCTAATTCTGGTTACCCTAACTCTGGATACCCAGGTCTTGGCTCTAACTCAGGTTTCGGTGGTATAAACTACCCAGGATCAAACACGATTGGATATCCAGGAGGTAACGTACAATACCCTGGTCAATACCCAAATAAATTCCCATTTAATCTCTTCGATAAAAATTACAACTATCAGCGTTTGGAATCTTCGCAAATAGAGGTACCTTTACCTGCTCCGATCTCAATTAACTCAGTAGGAGACAGCGGTAACTTTGGAAGTACGGACACCCAGCTGCCCGGAGTGAGCAGCATCGGAGAATCGGTGGATTCAGTTGACTCCGTTGTGGTTGGAGCAATTCCACTTCCGGCTCAACTTCCGGAAAGTGACGATAAGGGTTACAGCTACCCCAACCCTTACGAGCATCAGCTTCCCCCTAATCTGGCTGACGCCCTCCAGTTCAGAGTAGAACAAACCAATAAATAAATAATAATATTTATACAAACTAAGGAATAAATATTATTATAAATAATAATATTTATACCTTCAATTTTTTCGAAATATATAATTTAATTTTTAATTGTATGATTGTTTTATTGAATGGATATTGTATACGTATGTATGTTTTATGCTTTATTTTACATCTACAATTAATTTATCAATTTTATTTTTAGCTAGTCAAACTTATAACTTTATTCTCTATCTGCATTAAATTCACATGAATTTTATCACAATGTTTTTACTGGATGTGTAGATATAGATATTTTTTTCAGTTAAAGTAATATTATGCTTTTTTTATTATTATCTAATAACAAATTACCAAAGTATGACAACAAATTATATCTTTCTTCGACTTTGAAATAAGTGAATTTGATTTCAAATCTTTATAATAATACTAAATAATCATTATTATTGATTAAATTAATAAATATAGAAGATGTGTTTTTTTCTGGTTTTAGATGTATTATGAGTATTTTGATACCAAATCACATATTCTAAAAACTCTATTTCAATACTTAACGAGGTAGGAGATCATAATGATAAATTTAAACGAAACATGAAACAGAACAAGAAACAGAAAAATGAAAAGGTAACGGCCTCAATTGGGAATCGAACCCAGTTTTTTTTGTTTAAGTTAGTATGAAACTAACTTATTGAATATTGTCAGCACCTTATAACCTATCTCCTGCATTGCTAAAGTATTACCGACTGCAGTTTGCTAAAACCTTTCAAGCCACAAAATGAAAATTTTACAGGACACGATAAAAATGAATATTCACAAATTCATAAAAGTAATATAAAATCTTGAAGTTTATATGAAAGTGGTTTGATTAAAATTTTGTTGTAAAATATTACATTTCTATTTATAATTATGAGAGATTGTATAATTTCATCTACGGTTTTCTCGAAATAATCTTTAAAAATGTACGCATAAATATAGTTTTTAGTATTAAAAATGCTTTATTCAACAAAAATACTTCACCTTGCTGTATTTTGAAGACTATTTTATATGAAACCACTTAAAAGTTACATTCTAAAAAAAGTGGCTTGAAGGGTTTCACCAAAACACAGTCATTATGTTATTAGATTATAAAATTTTGAGAGCCTTTGGTGAATTTCAATTCTCACTGTTTCATTAGAAATGTTATTTTTAATCATGAAGTGTTTTATTATAAATATAAATTGTTTTTATTTTATGTTTAAGGCAGTAAGCTTGTTGTAAAATTATTTTTATGTTCGTTTGTGAATAAAAATAATCCAGTTAATACTTCACTGTTCTTTCAGTTTTCTTCTTCATTCTTTACTAAACATTAATTAAAATTACTAAACACTTTTCTGAATAGTTAGTTAATCAATTTAAAAAAAATAACGGTTATCGCTGTAATCGTTTATTTATAAAAATTATCAATACATTATTTAAAAATTAATCACTGTTTCTGCAGAATCAGTGATCTTATAAGTACGTAAAAGATATAATAAAAAACACCTAAAACAAATTATCAATAAAAAACCTAGGTATTTACATTTGGTTTGTTACAAATAAATATCGTTAATTTATCACTTTTTAACTAAAGAATCTTGCCCCTTTACTAGAAATTAACTAAGCATAACAATTATTAAATAATATAAAAGATTATTTAAGGAACTTCTTTTTTTACTCAAAATGAAACACAAAGGAAAAACTTTAACACGTTAACTAAATTAAATTGAAAACACCTACTTTTTTTAAGCTTTTTTCAGTATTTTGTACTTTTCCAATAAAATAGTCAACGTGTTAAAATTGACGTCTTGAAATAAGCAACTAATGTGTATAGTATTGGCACAAAGTAAAAGGGGCGCTATTTGTAACATCAGCTCGAGTTTAGAACTTGCCGGTGTGGGTGGTGAAATGCACCTTTCCGTTGGAGTCTACGGTTGAGGAGGATCCCGAGAAGACGCCATTGCCTCCTGTGGACGTTCCCACGAGTCCTACTCCAGAAACGCTGCCGTCATCGGCAAAGCGGTTGTAAAGCCTGAAAATTGATGGTATATAATGTGTTAACAAATAATAATAATAATAATACAGAAACAAGATAAACGACAACAATTCTATTTTTCGGTCAATAAATTGTTTAGGTTTATCTTTTGATCGGTTTCCACTTAGCATGGGTTCTCAAGCTATTGGCTGCTATCCCAAATTTTTTGCGGGTTCGCAGAAAAATTAATAAAAATATATTGATCCGTATACGTTTACCAAAGTTATTTTTTAACAATAAAATATATCATGCTCATAGATCACTTGGTTTATATAAAATTAAGGTTTATAATTAAAATTTTACATAAAATTCGCACTGTTTTCAGCGACCCTAAAAATGTCGCTAATCATTTTGTTATCTAATGAAACTATTTCGTGAAAAAAAGATCGGTTCAGGGAGGATTTTCAAAGTAACCTTTATTTTAGTAAATTCTTTGTTTTATTTTCAAAGACAGAAATTTTGTTTATTTAAGTACCTACATGATTTCTTGGTGGAAAAGTACTAGAAGGGGTTTCAATAAAAGCCGAATAAATTAAGTCCTTTTTTGAGGATTTAACTTATGCCGATGAATTTTAAGAATTAAATCTGATTTGGTAATCCAATCAACATAAACATCATTTTAAATTGTGATTCATGAGATATGAAAAAACTAAACTAATTTAAGGTGGGTACATTTTTTCCAGACGTAATTAATTGAAAATCAGAAGGTACCGTTTTGTGATTTAAACACGACTAGTAGCCTGTAGCGAGGAACCATTCACGAATATAACCTAAAATAGTAATGACGACTTAACGCTAAAATTGCTCAATTTCACGCTTGGCGCGGGTTTCATTATTACCCGGGCGTTGTAATAATCGACGAACAAAAAACCAAGCGTATTTATTTTTATTGGACTTTGGCCTGAAAATAACAATAATAATCTATCTATCTATATAAATAAAAATGTTAATCTTCGTTTGTTTAAAATCTTAAATCTCTGAAAGTTCTTCAACGATCGCTTTGAAATTTTGACACAACGGTGCATTCGAATACGCGTTTATTCGAATGCAACCATCTTTTATATACCAATTAACATGTCTTTAAAAAAAAACAGCGCCATCTGTTGGACTTAAAAGCAACACGCGCTATAGTTTCTATATCTGCACAGAGATACTGAGCCACAGCAACTTGTGTGTGGGATACAGTTAGTATGTCTAATAAATTCGATTTTTTGTGAATACACTCATCTTCAGCGACGTAGTTGACTTTGAAGTCAACATCTGAACTTGAGTATTGAATATTTAATATTATATTTAGCAGTGGGGTGCGGTAAAACGTTAGTCGATGATTATTGGTGATACTATGTGACACTTTTTGTTTATTCTATGGGGGCTTTATTTAAAATATGAATTTCATTTAATGAGTTTATTAATATAATAAGATATTATCATATCAACAAAGAGAATAGTTTTAAATCAAGTACTTTTAAAACTCACTATAATTTTATATGATTTGAGATTTTTGCGGCCAAAAGGATTATAGTGATTTATTTTTGGGGTATCATCAGGGCAGATGTGTCACACATCTGCCCTGATAATGGGCACTGTGATAATCTCCAAAACATTGGCAAAAGAAGAAGGTATCGCAACATGGCATAAAACTCCAAAAATAAATCACTTTATCACTCTAATTTGGGTAAAAAAAATGCCTAGAAAATTATGTTTCACTAATAGTAAGGATTGGCGCTAGAAAGCTATACAAATGTTACTATAGTGCAGAAAATTATTGTACATATTAACCAAAAGCTGTTGCGTGTGAATATTTGTATATGCCTCAAAATTATAACCAGAGTTACATAATTTTTCTGTTAATACGCATCAAGGATAATATACCTACCTAATTATATAAATGTTAATATTCCATTACAATGTACGGCACGCAACTGATATAGATAAATCTGTGCAATTTGAGTTGACAGTCTTGTCTTTTTGACTTGGCTGCAAACCGGTTATTAATATGGGATATAGTTAAAAAAAACAACACATACGAACGGTTTTATCATGCGTCATAATGTCACAAGACAGAGTCCATATTTTCAGAATCGTCTTGATTCTTGAGGTCAAATAATAATAGTTCGTTAAAAACAACACAAGATTAGCAATTCACACTAAAATTGTTTTAAAAAAATATATGAAAAATAGTTGAAAGTTATTATATATTATAGGGGCATGGGTTTTTGGCTTATCTTGTAACAGAGCTATGGGGAAAAAATACGTATCAATCCCATTTTAAGGGCTACTGTTTGATTTTATTAAATATGTCCTGATTCAAACAATACAACTGATGTTTTGGACAAAGAAAACCGAGTGCAAAAATCATAGAAAATTGAACATTTCAAACTATTTGTCGTTTAATAGAGAAGTTAAGACCATGGCTGGCTAACATTACAAAAGTGATTACTCCTAATATTTTAGTCCACGAGCCCAAAATAGCGTTCTCCAATATATCTAATTTAATTTAAGGCACTGTTCGTCAAAAAACGGCTTAGATCATTTTTTTACCCTTAAACCATCGGATTGTTCAGGTGTGAAATCAAAAAAAACTTCCAATACGTTGGGGCAATCGTAAACAAGACAAAAAATATATTATTTATAACTTTATAAATTTTGAATAATTTACACAATTTAGTATGGCATAACATTTATTTTGAGTCTATTTCAATATACGCACTATTTGCAAGTCATTATTTACTATCGTCAACTACTTGCTTGTTTTATGTTGTAACAACGGTTGGAAAACCCCAATTTAGATACACAGGATACAGGTACAATGTACAATACAAGAACATAGGAAGTGCAGATGCGGTGGACCCTGAAGTATCTGGCCGGATGGTGTGGCAAAACAAATAAAAAATACTGCTTTATACAATAATCATTTTATTGATTGACACATACACCAATGTGTCAATCAATAAAATGATTATTGTATAAAGCAGTATTTTTCACTAGTTTTGCCACACCAATGGCACATAGTTTTTTTATGATTTGCTTACAACTTCATAGTTGAACTACTGTAGATTTTCTACCGTGATCTTTGAAATGAAACAAATGATGTATATCGACTTAAATACTCGAAGCATCATTTGTCGATAAATTGACATTTTGTTCATGTAAGTGTGAAGTACGAGTATCATCAATCTTGTTATATTGAATCGTTTAATGTTCTAAAACGATCTCCGACAAATAATAAACTAAAACAAAATCGAAGTCATTCTTCAATTCAAAATCGTGATAATGAAACATCATTCAATTGAATGCTTTATTTTTATCTTTTTTTAAAACGTCGATGGCGGTAGAAATGAAGTATTTTTCAGGTTCACTGTCCCATTGCGTTAAACATTTTTTTCTGTGAAATGAGTTTTTGATGAAAACGATTCTTTAAAACATATTGTAAAGTCTTCATAACAACAACTAAGGGTCATCAAAATGTTTGTGAATATTTCTGAATTTCTTAACGATATTAAATGTATCAGGTCATTTCAATAGGGTTATTTATATTAAAAATAAGAGAAGGTATAAACAGGGAAGTAATCAAAAGTTATTATGTACCTTCAGACAGTTACAATGAAAGCCTAACTACTATATTATGAGGTTTTTAGGATCAAATATCTTAGATTTTATATTTTACAGTAAATTTAATATGAAACTAAAGTATTTAAAGAAAAAACAAGTATATTTATGCATATGTGATCCAATAAATGAGAGTGGACTTACGTCGAGAAAGAATGAGAAATCAATCTGGTTTCTCCCAAAAACATTAGCATTTTAATGTAAGTATTTTTAATACAGATGTTAAGACCAGCTTATCTCAGTCAACATAACATACTTGATAGAATATCAGTAATGCGAATTATTGGGATATTCAAGGGTACACTGAATACGTGATAATAGTCAAAATCCGACAGGTAAGGCATCAGAAGAACTTTTTTTGCGTTTATTTATTTGAATGTTACGTAATTGCAATGAAGCCTTGTTAAACTGTTGAATAGCAGCTTGTCCACAGGACAATTATGCTTTTAAAGTTAAAAAGTTATATTAAGTTATATATAAAAGCTCAAACGTTAAACAACAGTGTATTTCAACATTTCAATTTTAAAGAGAGTAGTAATTTAAATTAGATTCCACCTTCTTCTCAAAGTACCGTATGATTAGAGTCATTAGTAGTGAGACGACGCGCCTTAAATTTCTTCACGAAAATAATCACGAATTTCTCGCACGTAGATCTGAATTTAGGTAAATACTCGATACTCGGCTTTCTGTGGTCAATTAATGGGCCTAATGGTATTCAGTCATCACGCCGTGTTGGGAATACGGTCATCGTTTCCACTATTCGTGTTCCGTTACATATTAATCACTGCATTAAAGGATACATTACGGAAAAGAGGGTTACGTGCAATTACCATGCGCAGTTTGGTCTCACGTAATACTTCTTTGAATAAACACTTACGGTAAACAGGATCAAACTAAATATATCTAGTAGTTTAGAGTTTTTACGAAAGATATCTCGTTACTAGCATGCGGCAAAATGATATATTTTTTGGATGTTTTATGAAAGGTTATTACTTGATGAAGCACAATGTTAAAGAGTAATAGAGATTAGGTAGGTACTCAAGTGCGACTAGCAAAAAACTGGCGACAAACAAAATTGTGTATTATTGGCTCTTCTTAAAATTAAAATATTTTTAGCTGGCGATAGGGGAAGTCGATTTAATAATTTAATTTAAAAAATTGTCACTTTCAAGATATTTTTGATTCTATAGTTATATCACCTTGAATATGTTTGAAAGTGTACCTAATGTTATCAAGCAATTTGTTTTTTAATAAACAGAATAAAACTTTGTATAAGAATATATAAATAAATACGTAATATTCTACAACTGAAAACATTTTGGTTGAATTTTATGGTTAATTCCCATAAACATCAACCAAAAGCGATCGAGATTTGTGCGGTAAGGCTGCCCGTGACTAAAGCTTAATATCTACTAATTATTGAAATTGTAACACATACATCATCTTTTCCCGATGCAGTTACATCAAACAGTTCAAAGGTACTCTTAACATGACTTTAATGACGTTCCCTAGTCAATGCACATCTCACGTTTCTGACTAAATACTAACCATGACATCAACGATGATGGAATACATTTACTTTGATCAAATCTTGATTACAGAATATGAAATCATCTTCATTTACGACTTTCCGTGATTATTCGTTCGCAAGTCGTTAATTCATACATTACAAGTAAATATTTGTAAATGCGCGAAATTCATAGAATTATGGAATTTTTACTTAATAAAAACTTTTATTTATTCAAGCTTACTTTTGGTGTTTTTCACTTCAAACAACTGCATAAATATGTCTGAGTTAGTGTCATTTCAAGATTCTCTTCACCTAATTAAATATCAATTCCTTTGTGATAAAAGATTCCCAGAATGATTTTGAGTTTATTCTCATAATCTACACATTCCTAATTTTAGATAATGATCTAACCGTGTTTATGTGAATAAATGGTAACTTACTGTGTCTCCACATGCTGAGGGGGGGCAGAATGGTGGACATTCTGCGGAGGCCCATTGTAGCCGCCCTGGTTATAGCTAGGGGGGGCCGAGTGCTGCGAGGGCGGGGGGTGGTGCACGGTGGGCGGGGGGCCGTTGTAGCCCGGCTGGTAGCTCGGGGGGCCCGAGTTGTAGCCGAATCCGGGGTCTGGAAATGGTTAAGGGAAGATGAGACACTAGTAACAGAAATTTAATTTAAAAAAATGAATAAATCATTTCTGTTTTTGAAATATCATAAAAAAATACTTCACGCCAACGTAACAGTCGGGTAGGTACCAAATTTTTGCGTATAGAATATTATGAGATGTTATCTAACCTAAAGGGCAAGTTAACGAATTTCGCGGGAATTGTGGTTATATGAAGGTGTTATGAAATTTTCAAAAACTGTTTATGGCATGCTTGAGGGTATTATGTATCCATATTTCATCTATCAACAACAAAAAATCTCAGATATTATACTCCTAATCACTTCGACAAACTATTGTTTTGGTACACATAAAAATTTACAAATCTTTGATCTCATATCAGAATACATAATTCATCCACGTGATGTTAATTGATGGTTAAGCGTATCTAAGATGATCCAATTTAACGAATATGTGAAAAAGTTCATTCCTTTCCTTGTCTACTTTTCTTCACAAATGCGAAACGTTTCAATTTAATATCATGTTTACAGACATTTATCACAATATTAAATTTTATCTTCACTACGTATTATTTTAGGAATATTTTGCAAGTAAACAGTCCCATTAAAATGGGATGAGCCTGAGTGGTGAATTCTTTATTTTTCGCTCAGGTATATTAGCATAAATCTTAACTTATTTGATTTATAAAACGTCAATAAGTTTGTTTGGATTTCTATTCACAAATTATTAAGTTTTTACTAAACACCAAGTAAACAAATTAAAGCAAATACTTAGCGTAATAAATAAGCACAAACAAAATTTACGTCTCTTGAAGTGCAAATAATATTAAAGAGATTGGTAAACATATTATTATTTTTGTTAGAAGAGCACCCAGGGAAAAATCATTTTGTGCACATCGATGTACATAAAAAGGGTTCGAACTACGAGTAGTTTGGTTAGTTTGGAACTAGTTTTTTTTGTTTTTCATTACTTTATATCATTTTTCAAGCTTCCATGACTTTACATCATTTGTGTGTTGATTTGTCACTATCCTGCGTTGTCGTGGAACCGAAATTCCATGATTTTTAATGTTGGATGGCTTTCATGTTCATGTTCCACAAGACTAACTAGAACATCGCCAGCATAAATAATTTTATCTTTCTGCATTTGGAACCATTTAGCCAATAAAGACCATTCGAATCGAATAGATTCGCTATGGATATTGTCAAATTTCAGATCACATTCGGTGGCGGACTTGGACAGACACATTTAATAAAATACCGCAATCACTGAGAAAAGAAAAGTGGTCCGACAAATAATGACACGACACCTCACTTTGGGGGCTCCTGTTAAGCAGCGAATAAGTATAAATGTAGGATATCCTCTGTCTCCAAAATTTGGAGTAAAAAGGCCTCTTGTAATATACATAAATCTTAATTTTAATAGGGAAGTGCTTGTGATTCTGAATATAATCTCATTCCATTAACCATTTTCCTATTTTTTATTTCTTGTCAATCACACAATGATATCAACAATATACGATACCAACAAAATTTTCAATCAAAAGATTCTATATAAATTCTACTCACTGCTGTTGGTGTTGCTGGAGCTAGAGCTGAAGGTCTGGCCGTATCCTCCACCAGAGCTGGAGGAGCTGGATGCAGACGATGATGCGGAGGACGAGGATGCGGAGCGTCGGGTCCTGAAGATGGACTTATCTCCAAGCAGCATCACCGGGGCGGACATGGCCCCAGACTGGTCGATCACGTAGAACGACTTGGGGATGTAGAATGCAGTCTCTGTGGAACAACAATAACCATAAAATATGTTTCATAGGTTTTGTTTTAGGTTCCATTTCTTCAAGTACCTATCTAGTATCAATATCAGAAATCTAATTACTGAAATTAACCAACCAATTAATATTAATATCAGAAATCTAGTTAGCGAAATAAAACAAGAAATTTTCTTAGCCTAACCTAAGTATTAATACACAAAATACATTCCCATTCCCAGATTCTTTTTTTATAACCAATAATGGATCGTTATGGTGGTATTCTATAGGTTAACTTTTTAAAATTAATTCACTTACCCTTCTACCCCTTAAATGAAAAATAAACTTTGTTCGTTACATATTTTACTAACTTTTCGCATTAAAAATAGGTTGAACAGTTGTTTAACTGCAAACACCTAGTTAATTAACACTATTTGAGATTATTATAAAACATTATGACGTAATGCCAACTTTTTGTAAAATCGGGAGGAAGCATGAACTAAGAGTTATACTATCATTAAATTTTATCTATTATTCATTCCAAATTAAATTAAACTGGTGCAAACTTTACAAAATGTAAAATCATTGTGACCAACTGTTGTTATCCAATAAAATTGTTTTTTTTTCCTTTTGGTACCAGAATGTAAGGCTAGTAAATTTGCCCCCATTTCTAAACAAAACATAGTAGATGTCTTTTATTGCTTACACCGCAGAATGGTAGATACTCCTAATAAAGGGTATAAGTATAAGTACTAACTCACGAAAAATACTCGTCAATCATCAAATATAACGGTTACCAAGTTCGTGTAAATACCTTCGATGCGGAACATTTAAATCTGTTGATAGAAAAAACCCTACGTAGGTTCCATGCGTATTTATTTTCACTGTACGTGACTTAACTCTGTGGCAACCGACCAATAGTTTACGGTTAACTGATAAACCAGAAACAAGCCGTTAGAATGCTCTGCGCACTTTGTGGTTTCGTGGTATAATAATAGCGATTGTTTGAGGAATGTTTAATGAAGTGATGTGAAATGTGAAGTAAGCGAAGTGAACTGAAGTAGTAAGATAATGACATTGATAGAAAACTGGCGTCTATCCAAGTCTACCAAAGAATATGCCGCAATACTGAGGTCTTTTTTTAGGCTTTTTCTACTTCTTCTTTTCTTCGATCGCACGTGTCATATGAAATATCGAGGGAAGAGGGAACAATAGTTTCAATCAACTGGTTTTCCATTTGCTTCCCTCGCTAAGATTATTGATGCCCTAATCGCTAACAGTTATTGAAAGAATCGCACTTAGATTTTTATAAAATTATTAATTAACTAAGCTTCATTTGATACAGGCATCCGTCATAACCGAATGCAAGCGAACTAAATATTGCGCTTAAAAAACATATTTACTAAAAATAAATGCTTTAATTCAGAAGAGATGGTTTTTTTACCTTTCCTGAAAATAATTCTGTTTTTTATTATCAAGTCAGAATACAATATGTTAATTATCTTACTACCTATGCCTTTGAGGTATCCATGTAAGAAAGTTAGCAAGTGTTATAGATTGCATGATCATTTATCATTTTCTAAAAGTTAATTGTTTCTTATTACATTCATCGCTAATGCTTTAAGAAAACATATGAATCCTTAAGGCATGCAATTCGTATTGTGCGCAAAACACTAAAAACGTTTTTTTACAATTTGTTTAATCAATATTAATAGTTTTGTCTGCGTTGTCAAAGTAATTTTTTTTTTGTAAAATATGCCTACTTTAAAAATTTTAAGCTTCGAAATTCCCAATTAGCAGCAGTATTACAAAAAAATAGGCAACGTCCTCAACTTTGTGCGGAATAACAAAAAACAACTTTATATTATTTCCTAATGTTATTACGAAACCGTTTAGTTGTCTGAATGACAAATTTTGTCATCTCTAAAGCTATAAAGCCTTTGTTTATCTTCCCTTCAAAGTAGCTAAATTGAAAACATAAATAATAATGTTGTTGTCCAATTAAATGAAGCTGATACTTGTGTAGTAACTTCTCATCTAATGACCGAATCTGCATAAAAAATAGATATGTTGGCAAATTTAAATAAATAGAAGTTTCTGGCGATTATGTTGCCAGGTCCAGAAATTGGCGGAAACTTTGATATAATTGGATGTATCAGGTCACATGTCACATCCTTGGGAATACCGAAACTGCTTTTGATGTTCGTGTTTCAAAATAAATTAGAAACAAACTTACTTAAAATCTATTTAACGTCAGTCATTGTCATTAATGTGATAAAAAACTTTGGTCAATGTCATATCTGGTCGTTCAAGTCCAAATTTGTTAGTATTTAAGAAAACTGTTAAAAAGTTCTGAATAATCGGCGTATTAATATGAATTTAAAATCTTACAGTCGTTAAATGGCCTCATTTTTCAGAAACATTAAACGAAATGGGAATTTTTTTCTTATATTTAAGGTATGGGAATGCTTAAAAAACGCTTACTCAGGTACATAATATTAAAAAAAAAACATACTAATCGCATCAGTTCTGCCTAACTAACTGGTTGTATATTTTATTATAAACATTACGCGTGGATAAATTACAACAGGAAACAGGAAACAACGTTTGTATTGTCCATCCGCTCTACAACAACAACAAAAACTGCCGTATCAAGGGATGTTATATTTCGAAAACATGAAAATTACATGACATCGTAATGTGTCACTTATGATGTAAAAAGTTTTCATTCAATTTTCCATCGTAAAAGAAATACAAGTCTTGGTGCCCTTGACCAGCTAACAAAAAACGGATAAATAAAACATAACGTCCGTGGTAAGTAAAGTTGTCAAGGTTCTCCATTGTTTAAATAAATAATAAGTTAACAATTAAATCTTTATGAAGAATTTTAGTGTAAGTGTAATTTATTTTAAATTAATAAAATGTGTTTCAAACGCGACTTTTTTCCCAACTCAAATAAGTTATTATCCTGATTAAGTCAGTGATGAATTGAGTGTAATTTCTTTAGTAGTATTTGTGAAATAAAAACTCGTCATATCAAATATTTGCAACGTTTGCTTATAATTTATTTAAATCATCCTTCAACTATTTGTTTTCACTGACTTCCTCGTCACGATGTTTTTCAACCAAATCTGAGTTCACTCATGCCGTGGTCAATTGCAAGTTAAAAAACAAGTTTTTATACGTTAAAATAAGTAATAGATACCAAATGAGTCAAGATCATACGTGTTTCAGAAGAATCGTTGACGTTACTTCAATTTCAAGGACGTTCAGCTAAATATAAGACTCTAATATTACAGAATCGAAGTTTTTTGTCCTTAAAAATAACGTGGTTCGTGAAGTATTCGTAAGTTTAGGATTACAAAAAATCAATGTTACATTTTCAATTGAATTTGAGTCACTGAAAAGTGTAAATGTTTGTCTAATATCTAAGTTTAATATGCCTCAGATTCAACTTCAAAATTACTAAATTACACAGTTTTTTTACGAGCAATAAGTTTGGAATTATAAATAAGTGCTACTTTACAAAATAAGCCAAAAAATATGTAAAATATCACACTTTTATTAATTTCATAATAAATTTAAAAAATAATTGATTTCACGAAAATATATGTCTATAATAAATTTAATATAAGATTTGCGTTGTCTTTTCAAAGGTAAATGCGAAAAAAATAATTAATTCTAAATTTGGATGAATCCAAATAAATTAATCGAAGGCCAAGTGTTTAGAACCTCCGATAGTATTTACATTTTTTTAAGAACTTTAGGATTAAATGTTTGAAGTCATCTTTCAAAATGCTTACATATTTACATAACATAATTAATTCAAGAAATTTAATTGCCGATAGCCAAATATATTTTTACTGGAAACCAATCAGCATTATGACGTTTTGCTAGAAATAAAATGAATACGAACATTCCCATGTTACGAAAAACCACATATTCGAATTCCTTCTACTACCATCATGATAAGCATAACATGTTGCTTTAGCAATTCTGGAAGATTTATCTAGGTAGAAGATTGATCCGCGACGCCTGGGTGGCAAACCCGACGCTTTGTACATAACTCGACTCATTAGATGCCACTAATTAAATTTATTTATACATATACGCCTATAAAGGCTTTTACATAAAAGTGATACATGATGCAGTGTACATAGGAGAATATAAGTATTATACAGAAGATACTGACAATAATACAGGATAATGACAATAATATTATAGAGAAGATACTGTAATGTTAAGTGAAATACTTTGGTAATAAAAAAATATTAACGATTTTAGTAAATGGATTTTAGCAATCTGTCACAGAAACCATTGAAACAGGCAATGGAACAGTGTTCTAAATAAGTTTGCAACTGATGAATGTAATAAGGGATTTTAGCTGGGTTTCACAAAAGTGTTAAAGGGGTTTAACGTTTAATATGTTTGCAATTGATGACTATATTATGGGATTTTAGCTGCGTTTTACAATAGTGTTAAAGGGGTTTAACGTTTAATATGTTTGCAATTGATGAATATAGTAAGGGATTTTAGCTACGTTTCACAGTAGTGTTAAAAGGGTTTAACGTTGAATATCTACGTGACAAAAACGCGCTAAAACGCACATGTCTCAGAAAGGAGATGCACAAAGTTAAGGGCGCTGGATTTGCAAATGTTTAAATTACAACCCTCGTCACCCCTTGCAGATGGAAATAATGAGTAGATATACATTATGTAAATAATAATATGTTTTAGAGTTACGCACCTGCAGCTATAAGCGCGAATGCCAAGGGCACTAACATCACCGTGAGACGTGCCATGGTGGACTGCTGCCGGCTTCGGAACTAATCTGTTTTTATACCGGAGGATGCGGGACGTCATTGCCATTGCCAGCCGGCCGCCGAGAGACCCGGTGTAGGTCGGCTGGTAAGCGCCGCAGGAAAACACGTCGATAAAACCACTCTAGAGAAGCCATTATAAATTATAGCAGATAGTCGGATAGTTCGATAGTATCGGCCACGGGCATCTGATTAAATGTAGCACTGCAGAGTTTGCAGAATTGCGTTGAACTATGTGACGATAAATTGTTCACCAAGCTCCAAGTTTCATGTTACCAAATTTTGTAAAGTTCATACAAACAAATCGGAGTATAATATTATTTACTTCAAAATGATTTTAACTAAATATTTCGGTTACTAATTCATTGATTCCATGATTCGTAGAATTTTAGCAACTGAAAACCATTTCATCGGCTTTTACTCTGAGCGCTATTATCATTTTTTTCTGATCATAATTATACCCATTACATCCAGGTACATTTTTTTAATGTAGAATTTGTACAATAGCGATGCTTACAATTTTAAATGTGAATATTGGTGAAAAATTACCTGTTCTTCATGTGTTTTACTTGTGACTTTTGACTATATTATATACTTTTTTTATTTATTATTATTATAAAGATGTTTTTAAATGTATCTACTTTGATGCATATTGCTAAGTTTGATGTGTATTATATTGTGACCTCATAGTTGTGGTTCCTTCAAAAATAAATGTCGGTCATCACTAAATCAATCCCATGCAACGAATCCTCCAAGCCTAAACACTCCTATAAATAACCCCTGCAATATGAAGGTTGTCAAACATATTTATTAACGTATGAATAATTTACTCCAAGAGAACTTAAATTGCCGCATTAATGACTCCACTCAAAACTCCATAAAATATTGCGAACAGTTGCTGTTGTGATCGACTTGCAGTCCACATTATTTTTTTTATTAATGACATTCTATCTTAAATAACAGTATATGTTTAAATCTTATAGTTAGTTTAAATATTTAAATAAATTTCAAAGTTTTAATTTAGTCTCGTGACATCACAAGTCACCAGTCTCAAAAGTTAACGTTTATTTTCAACGGGAGCTATACTTTGTAGGGAAGTTAAGACTTTTTCCATTCTTAAGATTACCCGCTTTTAACATCGAGGAACACTAGGTATAATGTTAGCATCTCGTCACCAATGCTATCATATTAAATGTGCATAAAAAGTGCAAAAAATCATACATAGTCATGTGATCATAGGCCAGCTTCACCTAATAAAAAAATAATTACCGGTGTTTAAAAACTTGCATTAAAACACGTTCATCGGTTCAAATGTGAATGTGGACCAGTGTGTCCGATGCATATGTTTTAAAATACCCACAAGAGATTTTTTTTATTATTTAGTCATTTTCGGATTGTTTTTTTGCTTCCGATTTTGTTGTCCGGGTTAAATCTTCCCCATAGGAAAAATTAATCCCTTCCATTCACTTTTCCACAAATGATCAGCTAGTCAATCAACACTATGCATGTGCATTATATAAGTAAAATAAATACAAAACAATACAAGAACAACAACACGTCAACTCACCAGAGATCAAATGGGAAAAAAATTCACCGACTCCAGATATTTTCATATCAGAGGGTTCGGCTCGGTAGAACTTCTAACAGGGCCTATAAATCCTACTGATCCCTAAACATAAATATTTAAAAAATCTTTCGTTATCCTACATGTATTCAAAATGACCGACTTTTGCATCTTTATATATAAATTTTTTGATAGATCTAATACGCCTAAATTTTTAATGAGTGAGCTAGGTATAATGCCAGTAGCCGAAATAACGAATGGTAATATTTTTATAGTCTGAGAATGCCAAATTCTTTTTATTTCGTTTAATATTTATTATTTAGTCATTTTCGGATTTTCTCTTTCGTTCAGATTTTGAAATTAGTCATTGTTTGAAAATTTGCTGCGAACGAAAATGAAATATAGTGCCTTCTACCAATTTTAGTAAAAAAAAATCAATATGGTTGGAGAATCAAGAAATGCCCAGAATCCCCGCATTTTCAAAAACCTAATAAATTCTTGAAAATCTAAGAAATTACGCGCAATTTTGGGGAATTATCAACCGTGATAAAAATGTTGTGTACCATAGATATATTACTCGCGCAGACTGTTTGTGATGAAAAAACGATTTATAAAGTACAATAATACATAATATTCGTCTGTTGGTGTATAATGTACATATTCTCATAAGAATATAAAACTTTCTTTCGAAATAACAACGTTTCAAGGTAGTTTTCGGGTACCACAGTTGAATTGTTTGTATGGAAAAAAATATACTTTTGTATGGAAAAATATTTTTGTGCGGAAAAAAAAACAACGGGATTTCGAATGAAGTTAATAATCTTTTTTACTTCTATCATCCTATAACCTATAACCTCCCGAAGTTCGTGAACTTAACCCCCGGACACCCAGAATGTGAATATATATTTTTAAGCCATAATATAAATTGGTTTTTTCATTTTTAACTTATTTTGAAGGTTCCTACAAAATTAAATACCCAATCCTAGTTGTCTTATTTATTATGTCGCTATCTTTTTTTTTCTGTGTTTTGTTCTGTTTCATGTTTCGTTTAGATGTATTAGTATTATCTTGTTCTTCAATGACATAATAGACTTGAGTTGACTTGTTCCTTACTTTATCGTTTATATCGGCATAGCTTAAAGAAATACTTTTCGGTTTCCTCACACAAAGCTGCCTGTTTTAAATCTTAGATAATCTTATACATTTATCAAGTTTTTTATAGCTCACCTAATTTTATTGTAGCTATACGGTTTTATTTTACAAAGCTTGATTCGAAAAGTTGTTTGAAATAGCTTTAGCTAACAAGAATAGCCAGATTGTTCTCAATCCTCCTCTTCCCCATCTCCTTCCCATAACAATTTCCTTCAGCGTCACAACATACCCCGATTAGATTAGATTATGATGGCGTTGGGTAAATTAATTTAAGGTAATTTTTGTGTTAATAACAAATAAAAGACATTCACTCAAATTTAAACATTGCAGTAATTGGGGAAACTTTACTGGGGTAATAACCATTAATAATTTCTAACATTTTACTCAGAAATCAGTAATTGAAATTAAAATACCTATCTACAAATAATATAAATGTATCGTCTGTAAGTGGGCTACCCGCAGTTTGATAATGCCTTCAGAGGGCGAAACAGCTGTCACGCGTAATAATAATTACACATCAGAACTTGTTTAAAAATAAACTGTTTTTATAAACCCAATAACAATATTATTGAATATGTAAAAATAAAAAATTAAAATGGAGTTCTACAAATTAAACTTAATAACAATAAAAAAAAATTTACTGTCGTTTGTTCTCCGAAAGTTTATCACTGATTGCTTTGAATTGTCGACATTATATGTATAGATATATCCAGTGACAGGCAAAAATTTTCTTTTATAAACAGCGCCATCTGTTAGACGTAAAAGCAACACACGGTATGGTTTTTCTATCTGCACAGACAGACTGAGCCACTTTTGAGCTAAACTTTGCCTTGTGTGTTGTTTAGTTTTGTTTATATTTTATTTTGTTTTGTTTTACTTTCAAAGCTCTGTGGGCGTATTGAGAATAAATAAAATAAAATAAATATTTATGCATATAAAGATGCACAGGCTGTGGTGATGAGACCGCAATCATCAAGGGCCTCCGGAGTAGCATAAGATGTGGTGCCCGGAGGCGCCTTGTCGAAGCGATTGGTCCCATAGTTCTTCCATCATCGATAGTGTTTATAGCGTAATATAGGTGATTTGTGGCCCTTCATCGCTGGCAAAGTCATCTCTGACATAGAATCAAGTTCACGATCGGATTGCGTATAATTTTATGCCTAACCGTAATTTATTTCAACGCACGCCGCAACTCAAATACGAAGCTAAAAACTAAGCCTTTATTATAATTAAGTTTAATATTTACGTACATTGATTCGGATTTCTAATTAAAACAGATTGCGTGCAAAAATAGCAACAACGAAGAGTTTTTTTTAACATTGTTTCAAAAGCATATTGGTTATAGGTACCTATTATTATTATATATTTTTTAATAAAGACAAACATTCCCGGGTTACGAATAATCTGATAATATTTTAAAATCTCCTACTTCTACCACAGTAGGCGGAAAATATTACTTGTGTTGTGATGGAGTACTTATCCAGCCGGGGAATTGAACGTGCGACGCCTGGGTGGGACCCAAAAGCAATGCCAACTCAGCTTCTGACCGGTCAAACAAAAATTATAATAAATAATTATTTACTAATTATTTTTTTGTTTCATTAATTTCTTACATAATTAATTACTTCCATTAATTAATTAATTACTTATTATTATTTTTTCTCGGAAGATTTTTCAATTCAGTTTTATGTTTTAGGCCAATAATTATTAAATTTATTTGTGTGAATTGGAATGTATACACTACGGTACTTACCTAAGTTGTAAATTAGGAAGCACGTAATGCAATTGGCAATATAAGTACCTACCTACTATCTTAAAATAGAGTTTTATTATTTGGCCGTGACATTTTGTACTCGCCTGTGTGTGCATTATAATTGTTGGTACTTACTTCTTATAATAAATCTGTTAATATCCTTATTTGTATTATCAGCGCTTATTGAAGTTTAAATCATTGCGAAAGTAATTTTACGGCCAATTTTCCAATGACCGACTTAAGCCCCCGCATAACCCCCCTATTTCTACCGATTTATAACAAGTTTCTCAAATTTAGTTTCTTTAAATTTTAGTTTCTTTAAATTTAAAAAAAAGTTCTTTTTTAAGATAATATTTATATCTACACATTTAATATCTATACATGCCGAAACGTTAATTATATGAAATTTCCTCTTTAGTAAAAAGTCCCAAAGTAAGCTCCGAAAATTAATAAAAACACGTTTTTTCTGTTATTTAATATGTCATACGCATGAAAAAATTCACAGTGTACCTTTAAATGCAACTAAAGCATCCGTCGAGAGATTTTTGCTCTATTTCAAACGAGTTTTTTTTTTTTATATTAACTCCACACAGGAGGCCCTGAAGAAAATAATTTCCCTCAGGGCCTATGTCATCTTTGGGGATGCTGTGTGGAGGGTCTTTTTGTGGAGAGGAAGGAGTGAACATGGGTCTTGAAGAGTCCCATGTTGTGGGAGGGAGGAAACACAGAGGCCGGCAGTTCGTTCCACAGCCGAGCTGTTGAACTTAAGAACGAATCGTAGAAGCGACCCGTTCTCATGTGACAAATGTCAACCGTGTACAAATGTTGGGCGCGCGTTTGGCGTGTATCCCGACTATGCACCGGTGCCGAAGGGATCAATGACGCTAGTTCCTCAGAGCATCTTCCATTGTAATACCGATAGAACAAGGACAGCATACCTACCTGACGCCTGTGCTCTAAAGATTGCAGTCCTTTTGTTAAGATTGGGGAATCTATCAAACGGACCGCCCGTTTTTGCACAGAGTCAAGGGTTTTTTTCAGGTATTTAGGGGCTCCGGACCAGAGATGGCTGCCAAATTCGACAGTAGGGCACACATGCGATTTGTACAGGGTCAGCAGTTGTGTACTATTAAAGTATCTGCGGGCCCTGTACAGTACGCCCAGCTTCTGAGAGGCCAACTTTACTCTGGCTTCGATGGAGCCCCCGTACCTGAGCTGGTCACTTATAGTTACACCAAGCATATCAATGGAAGGCCTGTTCGGAAGATTGCTTCCGTTGAAGGAGACTAGATTATCATTTGGATCCCTTTTAGACGTAATCAGACAGGATTGGGTCTTTGAAACATTAAATTCGACGAGATTATTTTTACCCCAGGAGGAAATACTCTCGAGATAACCGTCCATTCTCTGCTTCAAAGCCCTCCGAGCCGTTGGAGTTTGTGTGCCCTTTGGGGGCTTGTCAAACAAAAAGCTATCATGAAATGTACTGTCATTCGCGTAACAGTGAATAGGTGCACATGTCAAAAGGTCATTGATGTGCAACAAAAACAAAGTCGGAGACAGAACCGATCCCTGTGGGACGCCAGCATTTATGGAGTGCGAGGAAGAGGTGAAACCGTCAGCAACCGCCTGAATCGTCCTATCCCTTAAAAAGTCAGCAATCTACGTACACAGGGATGCGGGAAGTCCGTAAGAAGGCAATTTGTTGACAAGTCCTCGGTGCCAGACCCGGTCAAAGGCCTTGGATATGTCTAGTGCGACCGTTTGGGTCTCACCGTGACGTTCCAGGCACCGCCCCAAAACATGCGTCACATACGCGAGAAGATCACCGCACGAGCGGTTCCGCCGGAATCCGTATTGACGGTCGTTGATAATTTTGTTCTTCTCGAGGTATGTGAGCAGTTTGTCGTTGATCACACGTTCCATCACTTTGGACAGAACTGATGTGATCGCTATGGGGCGGTAGTTGGCCGGGTTGGAGCGGTCACCTTTCTTGGGAATAGGGTGAATGACCGTTTTTTTCCAATCAGAGGGCACAGTGCCACACTTCAGGGACATTTTGAAGAGCTTTGTCAAAACTGGAACTATTTCCGCAGCACACCTCTGCAATACCAGGGCAGGTATTCCATCAGGTCCACTAGCTTTGTTAACATCGAGCCCCCGTATAACGTGGAATACATCCCGATGCCGGATCCTCAGCTTTTTCATATAGAAGCCGCAGTGAGGAACCGACGGCGGAACAGCACCCCCGTCGTCGAGGGTCGAGTTTTCCGCAAACATTTTCCCTAATCGGTTAGCCTTTTCGGTGGCGGTGTTTGCTAGTGAGCCGTCAGATCTGGTAAGAGGTGGAAAACTGGGTTTGCGAAAATTCCGACCTATTGAGCCCGCAAGCGACCAGAATGCTCTGCTGCCATACGGGCAGGCAGCCAGCTTTTATTAAATTAAATTTATTAAATATTATTAAATATTTTCACCATTTTCGCTTAATTATTTTCGTTTTTTAATATTAACGCGCTCCCTCTAACATATCTCCCTTTCAAACCATCTTTATTGAATTATTACATAATTCAGTTTTTTCTAATTTGTCGAACATACTTCGTGTTTCAAATCATGATGATGATGACGTTACACTATACTTTAACAAGAAAATATAAAGGATTATGATATCACTGATATCTCTTAGTCACCTTTATCTTTACAAATACCGTCGGATGTGATTCTACTCTTTCGACGTTACAAATTATAGTTGCTAACATATTATTTAAAGGTGCCTACCCATTAAATGATTTAAGGCTTAGGTTAAGGACAGTCCATGTTTGAGTGCTATGATATTAATGGTGACCGGATAAGTCATCAAAATGATAATTCATTACATCTTTAAAAAGTTATGTAAAGTCATGGAACCTAACCTAACCTACTTTACCCAGTTAATAAAGTTTTTGTTTCATCATAATGTTAAAAAAAAATTCAAGGTTTTTAAGGACTTTATATCACTTTTTAAAAGTGTGTTGAATAGTCACTGTGTTGAGTTATCATGGAAGCAATATTAATAGCTACGACCTAAAGCAAAAGAGGACGGTTTAATGATACCTCAACAAAATGACAATTCAATACTCTTTTCAAGAGTGATATAAGACAATAAAACCGATGAAAAAACTAACACATAACCTTTGTAATTTATATAACCTAGTTTTTATTTTATCGCTTTTCATGACTTTATATCATTTTTTAAAGGTGTGCTGAATTGTCACTGTTATGTCACGTTGTTTCATAGAATTTGAACAATTTAACAAATTTCAACGTTCATTTGCGAGTTCTGTGAATTAAAGTTCTGTTTTTTTTTATCATTTTAGGCCAGAACTGTAAAATACAGAACTTGAAAAGAACTATCACAGAATTTGAAAATTAACTTTGAAGTTTGAAAAATGGTCAAATTCTCTGAAACAACCCGTCCTTAGATACAGTTATTTCAGAACTTGAACTGAACTTGAAGTCAAACTCCAATTAGCTAGTATATGCTGCAGAGAATGCAAGGTAGCCTAATTATCAATATTAGGTACTATTTAATGTACAAATATGCACATACATCCTAACGTTTTAATTTAGTGGGTATCTAATATAATAAAATAATATATGGGGTTGGTTTTAGGATGTCCGGGGGTGCGGCCATCACTTTGGATATATTTTATTTTTTAATACACATTTATTTGAATTTCACTTTCGTTTTTGGGAATGAATGAATGCAAATCTTGGAAACGGAAATTAATCAACTTCCCGACATCCGATCGAGCTGAAATTCAGCAGATAGCATTAGGCATCGTCAATGTCAATGCATTCTATCAACTTTTGGTGACACTCACGCACACAGATGCGATGACGTTACAGCAGTTAATACACGAAATAAATCTCCTGAGCTAGAGCCAAAACCTCTTAGATCACAATGCCGGGACACTTGTTCAGAGCAGCCTCCTAACTTGTATGGGATTCTGCAAAACATTTAAATTTTATTTTTTTATTCAATTTATTCTTACTTATTAACATTTTAAAATATTTTAATCAATTTTTAAAAATTAATATAAATTTGTTTTTTTGAGGTTCCCATACAAGTTAGGAGGCTAATTTGATTCAAAGTGTCTCGGCCTTATGATCTAGAAGGTTTTGCTAGAGCCCGTGTAGCTATATTATACATTTTGTAGTATACGGAAAAAAACGTTGTAAAATACGGATAGAGGACAGTGAATAAAATATTCAATATGATCAAGAGTTTCGAGGCAATACGCAATTTTCCAAGTTGTAGGTACAAGTTCGGAGATGGTATACAATGTGGTTGGCCAAAAGAGTATACTTTTCACACGCCCATAACTTTTACATCGATCACACATTACACAAGTGAGTAAAACCTAGGTACCTTGGAAGTGGTATGTTCTGTCTTGTTATTAATATAATTTATTTTTTATGCTTTAAAACGTACAGTAAACCATGATTAAATAATGTTTTAAATGTACCTAAACTGATCCTACTCACATTTGAGGTTCCCACATTTAAAAAATATATATTTAAATATAATGCCTTTTATATGTAAGTAGTAGGTAGTACTCGAAGATGACAGATAATTTTGACAGCGCCATTCTGTTGGACAAACATGATTTTTTTTTTTAAAACATCGCCATCCGTTGGACGTAAATGAAAAAGTGTAAAAGTAAAGCGCGCTATTGTTTCTCTATCTGCACAGATAGACTGAGCCACAGCAACGCGTGACGGGGTTCAGCTAGTAATAAAAATAAAAAAATTAAATAATCTAATAGATTTTAAAAAATACAACAGAAGATTTAAAAATTGTGTTGGAATACATATTTATGTGATGCACAAAATATACTTACGATAAGTGTTGCCAACTCAACTACTTCAAAATATGCTAGAGTGATGGGAAAAATATGCCAGAAATATGCTAAATTCCTTTAAAAAATGCCAAAAAAAGCCAACATAAATTTAACTTAGTATTTGTTGAGAAATAGAGTGATGGGAAAAATATGCCAGAAAAATTCTAAATTACTTTAAAAATTGCCAAAAAAAAGCTAACATAAATTTAATTTAGAAATAAAATCAGTGAAATAAAATATCAATATCTTCATCTTCTTCTTCATCATTAACAGCAGCTGATGTGGAAGGCTGAGAGACGGAGTCGTAACTTTCTTTGGTCCCAATGCAACGTAGTACTTCGTCAGGAACAGTGTAAGAATAACAGCACTTTCCTGCTCTCTTTAGGCCAAATCTCACGTACAAAATGGCATTCAAGGTTCTCACCGCCAAACGATTTTGGAGTTTTGTTATGACCAGACTCATTTGGCTAAATACACGTTCAATGTCCGCATTTGAATGCGGCAATGTTAAAATAGACCTTGCAAACTGACATAAATCACCGAAGGGGTTATTATTAGCTGCATCTTTATATTGCATGACTTCATTCCAAAACTCTACAGTGGAAGTCAAGGATTCCCATTTAAGGTTAAACGCAACGCTCGTTGTATTCTACGTGTTCACAGATGGCGTTAATTAATTAATTTTGTTTAAATACGCTTTTTCAAGGTATTGCTTTACAGTATTAAGACAAATTATTTGTTTGCGCCCTCATATACACAATATGAATATGAATAAATAGTTTTGTCCATATAAAAACTCAATTCTATCGAGAAAGGCATACAAATACAATATTGGATTGAATCATCGGTAAAATGTTGTATTTGTGTGCCTTTCTCGAAAGAATTAAGTCTTTAAACAAACAAAACTATTGATTCATATTCATATTGCGTATATACGGGCGCAAACAAATGATTTGTCTTAATATTGTAAAGCAATACCTTGCAAAAGCGTATACAAAATTAATTAATTAACGCCATCTGTGAACACGTAGAATACCACGAGCGTTGCGTTTAACCTCTCCATTGAGATACCAGTTTTTCAATCGATATCATTTTTGTTAGTTAAAAAAATGGTTTTTATTATTTTCATGTTTCTGTAAAAATAAGCCAAATAAATATGCTATATGCTAAAAGCATAATAGTTATGCTAAACATGGAATAATTATGCCAAATTTAACATATAATATGCTAACTTGGCAACACTGCTTACGATAAGATCTACCATATAACTAACATTTGTGACATAAGATATTTTACTTCGGACGGCCGATGAGTTAACTTCTGCCCCAAGCCCATTATCTCTATCGCCGACGTACCTGAAAGTAATTTACTGCGTTAACTGTGAAAATGACATTTGGTTTTTGCAAGTTCTCCATTGACAGTGGAGTAAAAATCATATTTTAGGACCAGTGGTTTCCAACACAGCTGTGATTTGTGAGACGTGATGCCTTAACATAACGGAAGAAACCAAATTAGTAATACTTAAACGTAAAATAAAAACTGTAAGGATATATGTTCAATAGTTCGTTAAAAAAGGGATCATTTGAGATGAAAATTATTGGTATTCTGAGTGAGCACAAATCGTCAAAAGAACCGATATTATTTTCGTTTTATATTATTAATTTTACAGTTTGCTTGTTTTCCTAGTAAGTATATTCGATGATAGTCGGTGTGATAAGTGGTCCAAACCGATTATAAAGAAAACTGATGTCGCCAATTTACGAATTATCGACTCCTAGACCTCCAGAGAGGCCGATAAAATGGATTAACTGTTCACGAAAGAAATTCTTTTAAATGTACGCACTTGATTCCAAATAGTAAGCGAGATTTTATCTCTTACATTTATTTATATAAATTTCTATTTTTCTGATTTTGACCTGGTGGAAGGTTTTTGTATTAACTCAACACATGTCATCTTTGTGGATGCTTCGAGGAGGGTTTTTTTTAAGAGAGGAGAGGAAATTCTGGAAAGTAAAAGGGTATAAGGGTTGGGAAGGAATCTGGGGGCGGATGTTATAAACTTTACTTTGATTTTATATTTTTTTTATTTGAAAAAGTCGAGTGAAAATAAATTTGAATTCTAGATGCAGGTGGCTCTTTGTTGGATAGTTTGCCGAAAGCAATCCATTGCCAACAATTTACAATCCATAACATTGCACAAAGGCATACCACTGATAGCTCCGCTGGAACTTCTTTCTCTTTCTCATAAACGGCGCATGCAACCGAAAGAGAAGTAACAACGGAACTCTCAACGAATGAACCATCGTGGTGAAGGGTTTAATTATTACTGTAAACTAATCATAGTTCTGTTTTAGACATTAATTAAAAAAAATTGCTTTGTGGGTAAATCAACGGGCTGATCTTTTGATTATTAACTATTTTTATTACATTTTTTCAACTTCCTTGAGTCTGACGGGATTTCCTCTATTACTTTACCACTAAACAGTTTGCCATAAAATAATAACTTTAGATATACCTAACAGCAGTGATAAGCTTTCAAAAACAAAGATGCGTACGTTTTCGTGTTTCTTTTACGTGCTATTGTGAATTGTGACGTAATGCATATCACTTTGGGTAGGATTCTCATTTAGCCAGACGGGTCGGGTAGATTCACCCTTAATAAAAGTTATGCCTGTTAATACAGGGTTTTCCAATAAGAAGTGTTATTTTGAATAGCCCGCTAATTCGGAATATGTTACTTTTGAAGCTGTCATTTTTTGACATTTGACAAGTAGAAACTACGCCATTAATAAAAATGGAACAATACACGCTTCAACAACGCATTGAAATATTAAAATTTCGCAATTATTAAAATTCACTTGAGTGAATCAAATGCATATCATATTGAGTTATGAGGCCCATTTCTACCTCGGTGGCTTCGTCAACAAGCAAAAGTGTCGCATCTGGGGCTCGGAAAACCCAAGAATTATTGTTGAAAAGCCTCTCTATCCTCAACGTGTTACTGTTTGGTGCGGTTTATGGTCCGGTGGAGTCGTTGGACCTTACTTTTTCGAAAATGAGGCTGGAGCAACAGTTACGGTTAATGGATTGCGCTATCGAGAGATGATTAATGGTTTTTTTATGGCCGGAATTGGATGGTATTGATCTGGACAACGTTTACTTTCAACAAGACGGCGCTACGTGCCACACAAGCAACGAAACCGTTGATCTTTTACGATTGAATATCAAAATAACACCTCTTATTGGAAAACCCGGTAGATTCAATAAGTTTTATTTTTTACAGGTTTTAAAAGATTTAAGTTCACTACCTATTTACTTACTGAAATAACTTGGCAAGACATAAATATCTTTTAATATTCTCAGATTATTAAATGCATAGGTACTTATAAACAATTTCCTAAAAAGAGATGTCTCTCATCGGTAATTTCATTGCGCTCGTGTTATCAAAACAGATTTGTCGAATTCGAATGGTATTTTATCGATGGTGTAATCTCGTGTGTGTGTTTTTGCCGTCGTAGCGTCTAAAGCAGAGGTTCCCAAAGTGGTCTATATGGACCCCCAGGGGTCGATATCGGCTTGCTGGGGGTCTATGTCAGCGAGAAAAAAATTTGGGGGTCCATGAGATTCAAATGGGGGTACATACGAGCAGACTCCCATTTACCTCAAGTCAACATTTAGGAGTTCCGTAAATGACACAATAGACCTAACACAAATATAAGACTGAGAATTTACTTATTTGATATTTGTATTTTTATATTTTGTTAATTGAGGTATATAAATAGAGTCTATGTTCCTTTTCTCGTCAGAATTAATATATTCAAGCAAAACATTGCACATTGGATGCCGCGAATTTTCCTAGTTCCCCAACTTGTTTTTGAAAAACGTCCAGGGTAATAATGACGTTCAACATTTAAATGCACTTCACACAGACTTCAAAACTAAGTTTGAGGACATTTTGACTATGGAATTGGAACATTGAAAAATCGGATATCATGTGACAAGAAGAACTGACCGGAATAAGCACTGACAAAGAACTTAAGGGGCAGTTCTGTAGGGCCAGCTACAGAAAGAAATTCCCGTTGCTTATCCTGATTCATTTTCATTTGGTGTAATATCTGCACAATGTAAAGACAGAGGAACTCTACCGCCACCCGGTTGTTGGACAGGTAAGGGAAGGGAATCTTTTTACGAAAAAAATAAATGATTATCACATGCGACATTAATAGTTATAGGAAAATTCAATATTCGGCAGGCAGGGGGTCTACGGAAAAAAAATTTTTTGGCAAGTGGTCTTCGGGGCTAAAAAGTTTGGGAACCTCTGGTCTAAAGCTTAGACGTGGTAGTGTCATCATCGCTGAAAAAAATCAATGTTGCCAGAGAATTTTACAAATCATTTTATAAAAAAAAACAACACAAAAAAAGACAATATTTAAAAATAAAATGAAACTGAATATGAACTACGTGACCCCGATTGAGAAAGGTTTTTAATTAATGGGAAACTTTTGATAAATACAAATAAAAATAGTGAATAAAGTCATTGTCTATCAGTACAGAGTTACGAATATATGCGTTGCAAAAAATGCTCTAGAATTCTCTTCTGGTGTTCTGATTTCCCAGCTACACCTCTTTTCGGAATTTGTCCGTTAATTCTACTAAAAATAATTTATTTGTGTTAACGCGCAGTCAGATGGTTACAGTTAAGTTTTTAGTAAACATAGCGCAATGTGAAGCAGACATACTGATCAGCTCAAATACCGAAGAAGGCCCGAACACGCTCCCGGAATACTCAAACAGTTTTCAATAAGTTACAATCACTTCCTGAAATGCCCAATCGGTGGAAGTGTCTATTGATGTTACGTGAAGTTACCATTCCAATTGACGCGTTTTTAAGAATGTTTGTTTACCTTTGTCATTATTTCACAATTTTTATCAAGCTGTTCACATTCGTATTTCTAAATAGTATAAAATAAAGTAGCTATCTCCGTCTGTCTGTTTGTGGGCTTAGTTCTTCTAAACTACGTAACGGATTTTGATAGGATTTTCACTATCATTTACAGAATTTCTTCCGAAAGGTTTTTATATATAATTCATGCGTATTAAATTTATAGAAAGTAGAGAAAAGTCGATGTTTTGTAATCAAGTCGTAATTTTTTTTTGCATTTCTTACATTGCTAACGCTGAGACATCTTACAATAATGTACGAAGGAATTGTATCTCTTAAAAATGTCTACAGAAAAATCATCGGTGGAATAAGTAATCTCTTAAGTATATCTCTTAAGAATATCTCCGGAGCAAGGTCTGGTACACGTTAGCTAGTTTAACCTGTTAACCGGGCGGGACGTATAAATACGTCAAACGTAAACAGTATCGGGTACGGGTAGGACGTATAAGTACGTCTTTGAAATATATGTTGCGCCCTGGAACGAGCGGGACGTATATTTCCGAACATATAACACGGAAATTGAGTTTTAAATTTATACATATTTTAATTTTTTAAACTCAATGTTTCTCTTTTATCTGTGTACTTTTATTTATTGTTCTGTAATTATAACCTTTTTTATATTTTTTTGTAATCTTTGTAATTGTTTGTAAATATTCTATTTTTTTAATTCGATGTTTTCACTTTTTTATTGCATAAATAAAAATAAAATTAACGTCCACCGGGCGTGACGTATTGATACGTCCTAGTGAAGGAGTTCGCGCCCGTTATATGCTGCGTTATTCAAAACTGAACTCCCCGGTTAACAGGTTAATATAACTAACTAACTATCATGCCATTTCTTCAGGGGTAGGCAGAGACGATAGTCCACCACACAACTCTGTCTCGGCAAACACTCCTTGCATCATTTACATTCATGCGTCGTCTCAAATATACTATTCATTTATTTTGACTCTCAACATGGCCCATCGCGTCCCCGAGTTTTTGTAGTGTTACAAATTTTGTGAAAGTTCTATTCAAGTTCTATTATAAAATCATTACGGGTGAGTTGCTTCATAGAACTGAAATTGTTTAGAACTTTCAAAGATATTGAAATTTAAATTTAATGTTCAAATTCTGTGAAACAACTGACCTTAAATAAATGAAACAAACAGTAAAATATATATCATGTGAAAAAATAAAATTATTCAAACAAATACTATTATGAATAAATTATGCTTGGCGAACGACTTGTAAGAAGTAAAAACGAAATGAAACGATAGGTAATAATAGACTCCATACTGGGTTTATTTAGATTGAATTTTATATGGTAATTTAAATGGAATGCAGTTGGTGTACCGTGATGCATTTAGGTATTTGCAAGATATCCTTGTTTCTGTTTTCTGACCAAGAGACGAGAGAAAACTGTGGGAAAACTAGAATTCCAATGCGTTGTTCCGTAGAAATGGCAATAAGTTACCGCGGAGCCTTGGCGGAGACCCGCGACCTGGGACCTGGGTCACCTGGAACCTGGGATCTGGGGCTTGAGACCTGACACTCCACGTTTACCTACGAGTACTAACTACCGCTAGTTAATATGCAGATTGTAGATTCGTCTTGAATTATTAAATGACCAAGAGAACAGCATTTTAAATGGTAGGTATAGCAAAGAATGTTATGTTTGAAGTCTACACCTCAGGGTTTTCACGACGCGGTGTAGGAAACTGCATTAGGAAAAGAACATTCGTTAATACGTGGAGTGAGGGAATGCAGATATATTATTTAGGTACGCACCTCCATACAGCAGCTCTCTGGTGATCTATTTGAATTTTTAACAATTAGGGATTTTATACAAAAGATTATGTATAGTTAATTATGCACCACTTTGCATACAAATCAGTTCAAAAGTAGTCATACAAGATGGCTGCCACCCTAGATTTGGCTTCAATGCCATTCATACAAAATCGCACTAATGCTCTGTCCTGGATATTTTAGATCCTAAAATGATTTTTGTTCTAAAATCGGTGTTGCCATAATAATGAAAAACTGATAAATCTGAAAACAGACTCAGTTATTGGATAATAGCTACTTAACCTTCTGTCGATGCTTTTCTTTAAGTACCTACCTACCTGTTAGATGAACCATCAGTACCCACCTACTAACTATTTAATTTCTTGTATAACACATTTTAGCATTCGTTTTACCTTCATAAATACCCACAGGTTCGATATATCAGTATTATTTTAGTACTGATATTAGCCAGGACTCCTACAAAAGAGCAATTTGACGGAAGTAAATAATAGGTATCTCTTGCTGAACATAAAGAGCAACTGACGTACCGGCCCATAAACAAACGAGCAAGCAAGTAGGCTACGCAGCATGCTAATCTCGATTAAATTGAAATCTATATAAATGCAATCGTTACGTTCTAAACCAGAAACCCTATTCGTACTGAATTAGTGCATCAAGTTTACGGTTCATCGGTTTACCCGAGCCGAGGTTTACCGTACTGTCCAGCGCCGCGATATCAAAGTGACTAGGTACTCACCTAGATTGTTGGTTTCGGGTACAAATTACACTAGATATTTTACCTAACTGTAATCCGATTGGATTCGAACTCGATAACAATAAAACGGTCCACCGTCTACTTGTCTAGGCGAGACTTGTGCCTTTATTTGCTCGACTCGTGGAACTGAATCGCCATTATACAAGTATGTAAGTACCTACTGAACTCGTAGTCGCTATAATTATTTTTGAATCGCTTATTCCAAGTTGTTACATCCATTGCCGTATAGCCAAGGCAACAAAGGCAGCTGCCCAGGACGACAATTTTTGAGGGGGCGGCATTTTTCCGAAACTCTAAAGACTTTGTAGTTTCCATATTTTAGACAAACTTATAATACAAATTTTAAAAAGTTCTAAATCAAAAATATTGCAATAAAATAGTATAGTATGTATTGAAATAAATCATTTGTTTAAACAAGTATTTAATCAAAATAATCGACATGTTTCGAAACTAATGGATTTTTCGTACGCCACAAATTAAATTTGCGACTAACTGAAGAAGGAATTTCTTTGTAATGTTTCAAATATAGATAGCATCAACTCGCACATGAACGTTCCAGTATGTAGTTCGATAAAGTTGTTTACAACAAAAATGATATTTACCTATTTCTTCAAGGTGTACACGTCAGTAGTCAAATAATGAACACCTGCCTATGGATGCGAACTTATTGATTGTTATTATGTTTAATTTTTAGAACTCCATTTAATTATTATTATTTTTTAATTGAAAGTAAGTAAATCAAATTTAAAAATGTTATAATTAAGTTCCGCAGGTATTTCAGTATTTATTATTTGACAGCTGTTTCGGCGGTCGATGCCATTATCAAACGGTGGTTGTCACATTATTGAGAGGACTTATTTGGTTTTATTTAACCTGAATTATATAATTATTTTTCAGTAAAAACCGGGAGCAGCTTTTTTTGCCTAGGGCGGCTTGCTACCCAACACGGCCCTGGTTACATCATCAAGGCCCGGAATATCGGCCGGTCCGTATCCTCGCTATGTGTCACATTCCTCTCAGATTTAAGCGAGCTAAATCGGCTGCTTAAGCCTCGGTAAGCTGCAGAATAGTTCCTAGTTTAGATGTCGAGGCGTTAAAAGTAACAAATGACAAATATGACGTTTACGTGAGTAACTACGTACTTCCATCTCACCGAAATACGCGTAAATTGGCTGATTTTATCAGTACAGACAAAATATAAAATACAATATTCATCGAGCGATGAGGGATGTTGATGTTATTTATCGATAATCAATCTATAGCAGAATAGTGACGCGACATTTTTTATAGTGTGTTCTTCAATTAAATTATTACAAAACGTCTCGATCCTGCCATATGTAAAACAGTACCGAGTACTAATTAATGATCCGACACGCCATGGATTTGGTGTGTTTGGGCTACACTAGAAAAATTAAAACTATGAAAATTATTTTAATTATTAAAATTAGTTTTATATAAAAACTGGTATTTACTTTAGAAGGTCTTTATTGATTTTTTTATAATTAAAATGGACCTTGTTGCAAAATTTATAAAAAAATAATCAGAAATTTACAAACACATATAAAGAGCACAAAGAAATCAAGTCATTTTCATAATAATTGTAGTGTCAACCCAACCGAAAAACATAGATTTGTTTAATTTATTATCAATTCATAAGTACTTACCTATTTTCTATTTAATTCTGTTTGAATTATTTACTTTGTCATTTAAAAATTCTTGAAAGTGGCTCATTTTCCATTACACATTATTATTAGTCAAAGATTTGCTTCAAGAATTGACTCAAATTTTTTTTATACCATACCTAAGTACCATAAACAGTAACATATCCGAGACCTGGAGATCTTACAATCTTCGCCCCCCTTGTGGTGGCAGATTATGAAATAAACCTGTCCACAGTAGTTAGAAAATGGCAGTGGACATCCAATGCCGGGCATATTGCTTGTGGCTGGTTTTCGGTGAGTTGCCTGCAACACAGTCGAAAGAATAGCCCAATACCTTGGATAAAGTATATACATTGTGGGTATGTGTATATTGTATGTAATGACCGGTCGTCACAGCACTATTGCTCAGTGAATGTTGTAAGGAACATGTAAAATTAGTTTATATTTAGTTTAAATAAAGTTATATATTCACGGTGTCCAGAATTTAAGAAGAAAGGGGAGTTATAATTTGGTCAAAGTTTTTTAACAATTAGTAAACAATAAAACAGATAATTTCATATAAAATTGTTTATTCAATAATATAATCATAAAGTAAGTAAAATTGACATACAACATTGATACTATTGCAACATGGAAACGTAGAATCAAGTTTAACTCAAGAGGAAGAAACCTTTCACACAATGTGTTTAACACCATTCTATTTATACATACGCAGCAACACCGCACACACACCACGGTGATAGTGGGGGCCACAGCCCCTAGAGAGACACCCCACCCAGCAGCAGTCAGCACCCACACTGCCTACCCTTACGCAACACTCCGCTTGCACTGATATGAGTACGGAATTCATAACATCAATAGTGATAGTGTAGTCATAAATTATGATGTTGATCTATCATTTCTAATATTATTTGACATACACTTTAATTTACGAACATGAAAATATAATTTAATCTCGATTAAGTATCATAAACCTAGTTCATTTTTAAAAAGAATTTATAAATAAGTCGAGTGGGATTTTTTTATATATTGGGGGAATAAAAAAATATATATTCTTTCCGAGCTAGATTGAGGTTATACGAAAATAAAAAATATAATTTCAATGTAAATCTAACAATAAATACGAATCTTGAATCTGTATACGGGGCCGTCCCAAATACTGTTCGCGTATGCATTTCAAAATCACATTTTTGGTTCGTTCCCAAATTAAGCCAAACATTATTTACATTTCATATAATTTCATCGTACAATTTCAACGGCTGAACAACCATACGTTAACAAGTCTGGCACACGGCGAGACCAGAGCCAGGGGGATGATAGGATGAAGGGATGACGAATGTGACGGAGAATGATTAAGGTTATTTAGCCTTGACAGACGCCCGGGATCTCAGGCTCTCGCTCGTGTTCTGGTCAGCTTCAGGAAGGTCCGACTCCTCTGAACGCTTTGCTGTTGGACAAAACAATACATTAACATCAAAACTCCAATACCATCATAGAGATATCAATCACTGTCGCTGTTGATATAAAACTCCAATTTCATCATAGAGATATCAATCACTGTCGCTCTGGTATTTGGATCAAGTGTGTTGCACTATGATACTAGGCAGTGAACGATGGCAATGGATTTGAAGCGATTAATAAAAAATTACTGACATTTTTACGGTAAAATTATTAAATCATAATAAAGGCAGACATTGCAATAAAAACTCCGAAGTAGGCTAGTATTCAAAACATTGATTTTTAAATTTATATCTGCTGGGTTCTGCCATAACTTTTATTTTCTTTAACTATCACATGAATTAATGAAAATGAATTAAACTGACGTTATCATTGACTTTAAACACAAAGCAATCTAAATGTGTTTTGTAAGCAAACTGACTCTGGCCACCGTAGTAAGTGATTAGGGCAGCAATATATAAATGCTATGTAATTTCATACAGAGGTGTACATTGTAATTTTAATTGTGTGCAATAAAAACTATCCTCTCATAATAAGATTGCATTATGATTTAACCTAGCAGCGGTTTAGATTTATATTTATTTTAGCACAGCGCTTCCTTACAAACTTGGTCAATATTCCAGGAAAGTATCGGTGCGTCTAGGACATACAGAATATATCATTGTGACAACGTACCATTTAGCACCATCTTCTATATACCCTTAACCGGATCAAACTAATTTCAACAGTGGTGTTCTTACTCCATCTTGTCCACTCGATCTTTCTTTTTGTGTGCAAGACCTGTACAGGAGACATAACATTCAAAAGGGGCGTCCAGTTATCACAAGATACCCCCTCCCTACTAGTTCATCTTACAAAAACTATTTTACGTTATGTAATACATAAAAATAACTCAAGGTGTTGTTGCATTCCTAAATCAGGCTAAAATTTTGGCTGATGTACAGGGTGTATCGGCACTAACCCGACAAACTTTAACCAGCTATTCCTTAGCACATTTGGAGTAAAAAATGTTATGGGCATTTTGCTGTCCGGTAGCATTTTTTTTCAATTAAAAACAAAAAAAAATAAAAATTCCACACTACATCACTGTCATTGGCATTGCGTTTCGTATTCAACAGCTGTTATAAGCAAGTATGTCAAAAAGCGTCTTCGCTCTTTCGCACACACTAAATAATAATAGTTAAAAATGAGACGAATGGTGCCGTGCTATTTCGTTGTGACTGTAAACGTGCGCCAATATAGGTACACACGTGCATTATTCAACGGAATTCGAATAAAATATTTGCCAGATGGGTTTTCAAACTTTGTCAAAGGATAAAACAGTGGTGACATGTGGTGAAAATATGAATATTAAATTTTTTATTAAAAAAAAACGTTACCGGACAGCAAAGTGCACATAAGATTTTTTACTCCAAATATGCTAAGGAATAGCTGGTTAAAGTTTGTCGGGTACGTGCCGATACACCCTGTATAATGATGGTGGGGGATAACTCTAAACTGAAAAGACTTTTTCAACTTCGCAAAACTGAGGCAACAGAAACAGCTATTTCTATCTCAAAAAGGTTCATCATTCCTGGATTTACTATGTAACATTCGACAGTTACTAATTACTCGTGTTGCGTATTATGTCTCAGTAGTACAGTCTGCAGCAAAAGTGGTTCTCAATATGCAGAGATAATTTTCACTTGAATAATATTCTGTCTTCCAAGAAAAGCCCACGATTCATTCCCACTTTCACAAAATGTTAAACAAAGAGTTTACTGTCTTTATTAACTAAAAATTGTCATTTTAAAATATAAACAGAATTATCAAATCAACAGGCTTAAGTCTGTTATTTTACAGGAGAACAATTAGCTCTTTGTCTAGATCTTCATAATTTTAAATCAAATCATTTTTAGTTATTTAAGACAATATTAGATTTTTAATGAAAAAATAAAACGGAAAAAGCAGAAAAAAATATGGTCACATTTACAACTTGAACCCAGGACCTTCGTCTTGCCGGGGCGTTGCTTTACTTGGTAGAGCAGCATTTGTTTAAAAATCGCTAATATTGTCTTCAATAACTAAACATTACAATTTGAGGTTTTTTGTAATTCCAAAAATAAAATATATTCATTCTAGACTTGCAGAAAAGTCAATAGATGTCACACATTAAAATTAAAATAGGATATATTTGTCAAAGACACTATTTAGATTGCATTTAGTTCGAGATGAATCTTGTGATCATACATAAAGATGGCAGGCAGCCAACAAAAATTTGCAGTGAGAAAATGAAGATAATGTTGATAGTTCTGTTATGATACAGTTAAATATGACCGAAGGAAATTGGGTCCCATTTGTTCAGTTGATACAGCAGCGTAGTTTGCAAGGCTAAGGTCCTGGGCTCAAGCCCTAGATGCGACCGTATCTTTTTCTGATTTTGAAACATAAAATAAAATAATAATGCCCATTCTCATCCATACAAAATCTAGAGAGTTCTTTTTCGAAGAAAGAAAAGTATCCAAGAAGTTGTGTGTATTTGTGGAGAATTGCCGAAATGAGATGACTCTTAGTAGAAGTGTGAATGATGTTAAAGGGCGATGCAATATACTAACATTTCTCCTTCTTTGGCTTCTCCTTCTTGCTGATCTTGCTGGCTTTGGCTGCTTGAGCAGCAAGCGCCGCAGTCTTCTCTCTCGCCTCGGCCAGGTGACCGGTGATGAAGTTGAACATCAGATAAGTCTAAGACAACAACAAAAACACCATATTAATAAATTGTACACCACATTGCCAATACATACGTATTGTTGGATATTGATAAAACTGAGACTAACATTATTCACTTAGAAAACTTTATTTATGAGATGTAATTGTTATACATTCTTTAACTTGCTGGGCGACGGTCCAGAGCGAGAACCTGATATCGTGACATAAATTTTGAATGCCTTACTAATGTTTAAAACTTTACACAACTGTTTTTATACAACCATTTATGGTTATCAGTTGTGTAAAATTTAAAACACGTTTATTAGTAAGGGGGTAAAGGAGCATCCTTTTTAATCGAAATTAAGATGGTACAGGTACGAATGTGAATGTATCTCACCTGGAGGGCGCCCACGGTGAAGAGGGCTGCGAACCTGACGGCGGGCTGAGCGATGTCCTCCTGCGCCAGCCCGTACCAGAAGGTCAGCATGGCCACCACCATAGTGGCCAGGCGCATCACCAGGAACACACCGATGTTGGTGGAACGGAACACTGAAACAATCATACTTTCATTAGATTCATCAACAGAACGTTCCAACTGCTTAGAGCCAGTGGGAGCATGGTATGAATGAGGCAGTTAGAAATTATAAAGACAACGGCAAGTGGAAGAATCAAAAATTTACAGAGAGGATTGGACAAACCTTTGGAGACGCTGTCTTCCTTGTCAGACCTGAGAATGCTATCAAGCTTGGCGAGGTGGCTGAACAACTCTCCCAGGCTGTGCAGGACAATCAGGCACACTCCTACCCTCTGGAAGCTAAAGGAAGAAAAAAAATCATTATACACAAGCAGAGATGTGCAAAATGGGTAACCAAAACCATTTGAAATGCAAAATGGAAATGGGTCAAAACTTTTCCATTTGAAAATGCAAAATGGTTTTTAGAAAAGCATTTCAAATGCAAAATACCTATTTTCAAAATGCATTGAAAATGCAAAATGGTTTTACAGGTCAAACAATTAAAATAATTATAGAATTTTTAAACAATTTTGTCATTTAATAATGGACATCAATGTAGAACAAACATGTTACATGATGGTAAATCCAAAAACACCACGACCACGACTACGGATTATGAAACTACAAAAAATTTGCGCGGGACTAATGTTGCCAACGTAAAAACATAGAAATTGCTATGTAACATTTAATATTACAGCGTCATGGCCCCATGTTCAGTATTTGAATCAGTATTTTTTGTAATGGTATCACTCAATTGCCAGGGCTCCTACCAGGGAGCAACTTGACAAATGTAAATTATCTCTCATAGTGAGGTTGAGGACCGACTGATATTTGGGGCTTATGAAAAAAAGATGAGTGGAGATACTAGGAAGAATGTTGCAAAAAAGCATTTAAAATGGAAAATGCATTGAGAAAAGCATTTAAAATGCAAAATGGTTTTTAGAAAAGCATTTAAATGCAAAATGGAAAATACCCATTTTGCATTTCCATTTGAAATGAATTTATTTGAAATGAAGCACATCTCTGTACACAAGTAAAAATATCATGCAAGCATTTTAATACATTATATTTGACTAGCGGACCCCGCAATGCTTCGCTATTGCTAATGTCTTTCTCGGGTGTCTATGACTTCTTCCACCATTCACTATTGTATACCACAATGTTACTGTTAAAAAACTACATTACATCGACTTTAATTCACTTTCGGTGCAGAAATATTGCGTTAAGTATTCCTCGGGAGTCCCCGACTGCTTTTACGATTCAAACCACTTAATAAGAAAAAACTGCGAGCACAAACATACGCAGGCTGAATTTTTATATATCGACAAGTATTGCTTTATATTATATATTTTATATTCCTTCTCAGCAAAGATAGATCATTGTAAATTTCCAGGGGTCTGGAAATTTACACTGTTTTTCATATAGAGTCTCAAATGTTCTCCAATCTTAAACTTTCTAATAAAACTGTGTTTATCTGACCTGCCAGATAACTAAATGTTTATTCGGTTTGTACATAACTAGGAAGTAATATTTTGTACAGTGCCCTTGAGGTGATTTTTCAGAAAAACGGCACTATACAGATAATCCAATTACATATCTCTAAATAGTATAAAATAAAGCCGCTATCCGCGTCTGTCTGTTTGTGCGCTTACTTCTTCTAAACTACGCAACGGATATTGATAGGGTTTTCACTATCATTTAGAGAATTTCTTCCGGAAGGTTTATATTTATAATACATGTATATTATATTTATAGAAAGTAGAGAAAAGTCAATGTTTGTAATCAAGTCAATAAAAAAATATTTTTGGCGCTTACATTGCTAAAGCTGTCTAAACTTCATGAGATACATCAAAATAATGTACTACGGAATTGTATATCTTAAAAAGGCCTACAGTCCACAATGGTATATGTCATCTCCAAAGGATAACCCCCAGTAACGCCGGGTACACATGAGCTACTTATTATTAAATTGCTAAAAAAGATAAGTTTTTGTTCACAGAAAAACAATGTACCAGTATCCCATTGTATCCCATTTGAATTCATCTTTTTAAGAATTCAGCGGCATGTACAGAGTTTGTAACCAGGGTAGGCAGTAAAATCAGCAAAAAAATTCTAATTTTTAAAAGTTATCCCAGACTCTATGTGCAAGTTTTCGCTAAGAATAGCTAAGCTGCTAGCTGTGGCAGATGTTGGTTGGGATTAGACAAACCATGTCAAATATCCAAATAACTGCTTTATTTATGCACAAAACAAGCCAAATTCCTGAACTTGTAGGAAATCTCCATATTTTTTCTAAAAAATAAACGCAGCCAATATTTGGATAAGCCATGATAAAATTAATTCGTTAGTAAAGTAATAAAGTCATACTAATTAATAGATGCAACAGATGGCACTGATTGCTACATTTGCTGACATCGCCAATTTTATACATTTTAATACAATTTATATTTCTATCCAAGTAAGGTGCTGCTGCAGTATGTATTACTCGTATTGATTATTTTTATCAACCAATCATCAGCATAACAAAGTTTCCGGAAAGAATAATTAAATAATATCATAAATTGTTAATTTGGTTAATGTTTTTTCACACAGACATTTCTTTTATTCACTTATTAGTGAAATCAATGATGAAAATACATATTGGTATTTGTTTCTAACACATACTGCCAGCAATGTTACCAACATGTGTTATAACAGGTTGTGTTGCGACCCAGATATTTATATAAATGTTGGAGGTTATAAGAAATTATACATTGGATCACTTTTGATATCAACGCCATAAATATTATATGAACAATATGCATGAAATTACTGAAATTAAAAAATACTATAAAACCACAAGGTACAACATTTTTTATAATAATTACATAGCATTTATGTAACGCAGTTAAGTGTCATTTCACTTCAAGCAAATGATTATTAAATGCAAATCAAATTGAATTGTTGAAGATATTAAAACAATTTCATCTGAATATTTCTTACAAACAATGTCAATGGCTTTTTTTGTTAACAATAACTAATCATGAGATAGATGCAATAAAGAGATAAAAGGCTGAAACCTGAGGATTGTCAAAACATCTTAGGCTTTCCTTTGGGGATATTAAGCCCTAATTCGCTTCCTTATCCTTTTGTGGCATGTTTCCGGCAGCCTTGCAGTGTTCATCATCAAGAGAGAATGTGTGTTAATAGGAGCAGTAGGTACTCACTTGAAGATGTAGGCAGCGAGGACGAATCCAAAGCCGGCGACGGCTTGCTGGATGCGGCCAGACCATTCCTCGCGCTTGATCCTCTGGAAGTACAGCTCGGGGATGGCGTGCACCCAGTAGGAGGCCTGCACCACCCACCACAGCTTCAGCAAGAAGGTCATTGGATGATCGGGGTAGCCTGGAAACATACAATAAATTAATAAAATATCAGATTGCGTCAAACCACCTTCACGGTGCCATGTCACAAACTGGGTCTCGACAAATATTCCATCAGCTTCGGTTCCTAGACATCCATCTCCAGTCTTCACGCTACTCCAATCTACTTCCACCCAGTAAGTTCACCGATTCCCGAAATTGCGTAAAAACCCTGTGCTTTACTACGTTATCCATTAAAGTCATTCAAATCTTTCTCATAAACTATGTACATCGTACGTAATAGACAAGAGTTTACAACGGAGTTCTTAGCAGCAGGATGTTGATAACAATATTGTTATCAACACACAATGAAAAGGTTTTGGATGTTAACAGGCACTTGTAGTTTATAAATCTGTAGTTTACAAAGTTGGTAAAGGCAGAAAAATATAACCAATCCTATCAAATCACACCAATCACATTAGATTACATAATATTCTACCTTTGTGAAAGTGAGATGAATTTATGTTTGTAACTTGTTATATCTGTAATAAAGGTACAAATCCAATTCATTGATAAGATTTTAATGATTTTTATAAAGATATTGTGTCAACATATTTCTTGAATGTAATCGCAGATAAGTAAATAAACATTGTGCTGTATTATGATATTTCAATTTAATCCATCAAGGTTGAAATTTTTATACATCCTGACTGGATGTTACTTTTTGAATTACGCCAAGAAGAAAGGGACACCTCATCAAAAAAACATTTCACTGATAAATTAAGAACAAATGAATTCAATATCTCCAACATTCCTTACTTTAGTTGTAAAGCCTTTTTTGTAAACAAATAATAGCATAGATCATAACGTACACATCGTATTATGTCCATAACAGTGAAAATGCTTGGTGTCTAGCTTCGACCCCTAGACTCGTAGATGCAGTTGTAGGTGGATTGTTTGCTAGCCATATTTTACATATAGAGGCGCGTAGGTGAAAGCCCAATTTTAGTTGTTTTTTATGGCTTTTTCCAAAGATAAAGTGGTGGTGGTACCTCTCCACAGGAAGGACAGGTTGGTGAGGAAGCCCTCCCGCAGGATAGCGTCGGCTCCCCATAGCACCGTCATGACGTGGAAGATCAGCAGCTGGCCCGATTCGTTCAGGGAGCTCAGACGGGACTTGGACAGGTGGAACCGCTTTGAGATTTTCTGCAAAATTTGTCAAATTAGTTTATTTAAAGAGAAAGAAATGTATTCATTAGTTTAATTGACAGTTATTATAATCAATTTAATTATTACTCTCTAGCATAAATAAATCGTTTGTCAGTATTACAGCTGGTTCTATGGATTTAACCAAAAGTTTCACATTCCATTGTCTTCCTCTCTTCTGAATTATACTCAAATGTTAAATACTGGTTCATTTCCACAACACATTCACAACTCACGTATCCAACCAATCGTACCAACCTTGCGCTAACTCTTCTTTTTCCTACTTCTTCCCTTCGCTATCTATATCAACAACATCAATTTAATCAAAACATTCAAACCAATTCCTATACACAGATACAATTGAATGATGTTTCACACGATAACATCATTTTAAAATAAAAGATTTATAGATTTTTTTTCATAAAAAATCGAGAGCCAACCAATGCCCATTACTAATTTATCTGGTAAAGAAAACTTTTTGCTATAATTTGGTACACTTTAAAATTTTAACACCTACTCAAATTTTGTTACTATATTATTCGGCTTTATAATGCATTTTGCCTCTTTACGGAACTTTTGATTCAAACACAGCCAACTCGTACATCAATCCATGGGGCTATCATCCTTATACATACATTTTATTTTGTGGCACTATGATGAATTGGAAACCACATATTAAACATTATATAAAGAAGATCATCGGTGTAAGTTTAATTAGAGGGGGATCTGCAATTTCGTCAATAAAGATGAAAAACATTTTTTTTGTAATTTTGTTATAATTTGACTTTCACCCACCAACCTGTTGAAGGTCAGAGCATAAAAGAGAAAAAATAATTTTTAAGCCTTCAGAGAGGCGCCATCTCGAGTTTTATTAGCCCAAGCGAAGATGATATTATTTTTTTACATTTTTCAAAGCATTAAAATCACATAGAAAGTTATTCTAATAAGGATACTACTAGAATACTCTCATGTTTTTCGGATAGCCATCGGAAGTCCACAGTTCAAGTGATCTTTGCCATGTAAAGTTAAGTTTTTTTTTTAAATTAGGAAACAAACCTATTTATTAATAATAAAAAACAGTAAATGAGAGTAAAAAAACATACCAACGATTTTAGAAGAATGACTCTAACAGTTCATTTTGGATTCCTGTTTTATATTAGAATTTTTTTGCAACGATTGCGTCTATGCAAATTAGTTGTGGCACATACATGATATTGTCATAAGATTTGTACTGTGGATTTAGAGATATACGCGGTCTTGCTTACTTATTTAACGAAATGCAAGCAGTATATTAGTGAATTTCAAAATCTGAATGCGCCAACCAATGTGGCTTGTGCCGCAAAGAGAAAGTGCCAAAAAAAGTTTTGAAATTATTAGTTTATATGCGAGATTGAACTTACACAGAGGAAATAACATCGTAAACCATTTTATTTTTAATAACAAGGCGACATCTCAGAAACAGTAGGTTTATGCTTGATGAGAAAATACTGTTGACAATGCAAGATGGAGATTGCATTTCATGAATGATGTTTTATAATAATATACTGTAACAGCTGTTTTATAATATTATAAGACAATAGGAAATCACTGATCACATTATTGTTGTGCAAAATGCCTATCAAAACTTTCTCTTATTTTTGATTAGGTAAGTCAAGATTTAGAAATTTACATTTCTCACCTTTTATCTGTCATATTTTTCATTCATCAGTGATTCCACTGTCGTTTTGTTTTCTTTTAAAAGCTTACAATCAATTATAACAGTATTATGGGCAGAAGTGACAGCAGCAAAATAAAGAGAATGGATGTAACAGTTTATAAAAATGTTTAGTACTCACATCCAGGACATATTCCTGCAATATGCCATGCATAACAATGCACACCAGGGAATAGAAGAACACGGCGCAGGCATCTTTCCATCCTGCCTCGTAAAGGAAACTCTCTCCTTGGGGTGATTCCTTGTTGGGGTCAGCTCCACTGACATTGTGGTGCAGGGAAATGAAAAGGCTAGCAACGGGATTTGTAAACTGAAATAAAATATGCCACAATTCAGTTTTAAAGGTCGAAGTATTTAGCACAAATTAATACACCGTCGAAGGAATGTAAATGTCATCCACCATAACTTGACACATAGTG